>NW_026045886.1:0-300000 GCF_023898315.1 Schistocerca nitens
CCCACCTCTGCTTAACTTCATTAATCGAAAGGGAGCCGGCCGTTGACGACAACTGAGTGAAACGTTCAGACTTGTAGCTCGATGTGCAGGTAGTTTTGGAATCTGCCTCGCAGAGTCTCGCAGGAGACTGCATTTCCTATTAGCGAAGAAAATGGAATGGCCTGTGGAGGGATCGAACCCATGACCGTGTTACTAGCACGACGCTATAGCCCACTGAGCTAACGGGCCACGCAACACTGTCGCATCAGCAGTCCAAAACCATCTCCTCTTCCTTCTAAGCGGTCCGCCATTCACGTGAGCATGTATCTCTTTTTCTTGACTTTCTCTCACCTTATACATGGAACCCAGAGCAGCAACACCACGAAGACGAAAAACGGCCGTGAGACGTTTCCTCATCCCAGCCCAGAAAATTCACATTCCGGTACCGGGAATCGAACCCGGGCCTCCTGGGTGAAAGCCAGGTATCCTAGCCACTAGACCATACCGGACATACTTCAAGGATCCACTACGTGTGTTTGCTTCCAGAAATACTTCTCCTGCACGCAACTTTACTGCCGAATCTGGCGCCAACGCTGAACTCTGTCCGCCGCCCAAGTCATACTACACAAACATCGCTTTCAGTCTCGAGTGCAACTAGCAAAACTGTAATTAGTAATAACTGGAAACAAACACTCTCACGTTGACGCAAAGAAGCCTAGGTGGTAATAAACGGCATATACGGCCTTACCTCGCAAAAGCTATGCTGTGCGTTTCACCGTCGTGGAGAGAAAATGAGATGGCTGAGGTGAGGATCGAACGTACGCCCGTAAGAAGAGGACACGCGCTGCCCACTGCGCCAGGGAGGCACACAGGAATACTCGCCACCGCCAGCCTCACTAAGTAGTTCTAATTTCAGAATTCGTTTCCCACCATGCCGAACACGAAAGGGTGGACTTCTCAGCGGAAGTCAATCCTGCGTCTAGTTACGGTGCCTCGCCCTGGAAGCAGCGTGGCAAAGCGTTCGGATGTGCTGGCGGGCAGGGCGCCTGCAGCAGATTCGCTTCGGCCTCTGGTGGCAGCAGGGGCGGCAACGGATCACGACACACGAAGCCTGCAGCGCAGTGCGGTGGTGGTGTAACGGTCAGCATGGTTGCTTCCCAAGCAGTTGATCCGGGTTCGATTCTCGGCCACCGCAGGAGCATTGTCATTTTTGCCTAGCGCAATAGTGTGTGTTCAACACCATGCGATCCTCGAAATTGCCAAGTGTCGCGGCACAAGTAGTATCTGCTCGTCTCTCGCCTCGTTCCAGCTAAGTGGGTGGGTCCTTCAGTTGATTTCACTTCATCGTGTGTCGACTTGGCCCGACTTTGCTCGACTGCCGCTCGCTGCCGCTCGGCAGTGGGGCCGATATGACAGGAGAAGTACGACAATCGGCTGCGAGAAATAAGGTAATCAAGAGTACCTTTCCTTTTCAATACGAAAAGCTAAATTTTCATTTACAAATTTCGGAAATCTCACTGCTTCGCTACGGTGTTATCTACGATATTTGAGAAATTCTCTGTGGATTCGTACGGTTGTGTTATTGCCAAAGTCGTTCTGGCACTTAACTTGCGCTCTTTTTGGCAAACAAGCTCTTTAAATTACGTTAACGAACATATGATCCAAAATTTAAATTGCTGAGGGACGCATCATAGCACAACAACACTGTAACACAAAAGGGGGAGGGTGGGGGTGAAAGTGGAAAGGTCCAATAGCACGCAGAGTTCCCGCCCATCACCCATCTAATCACTAGCCACGCCCACCTCTGCTTAACTTCATTAATCGAAAGGGAGCCGGCCGTTGACGACAACTGAGTGAAACGTTCAGACTTGTAGCTCGATGTGCAGGTAGTTTTGGAATCTGCCTCGCAGAGTCTCGCAGGAGACTGCATTTCCTATTAGCGAAGAAAATGGAATGGCCTGTGGAGGGATCGAACCCATGACCGTGTTACTAGCACGACGCTATAGCCCACTGAGCTAACGGGCCACGCAACACTGTCGCATCAGCAGTCCAAAACCATCTCCTCTTCCTTCTAAGCGGTCCGCCATTCACGTGAGCATGTATCTCTTTTTCTTGACTTTCTCTCACCTTATACATGGAACCCAGAGCAGCAACACCACGAAGACGAAAAACGGCCGTGAGACGTTTCCTCATCCCAGCCCAGAAAATTCACATTCCGGTACCGGGAATCGAACCCGGGCCTCCTGGGTGAAAGCCAGGTATCCTAGCCACTAGACCATACCGGACATACTTCAAGGATCCACTACGTGTGTTTGCTTCCAGAAATACTTCTCCTGCACGCAACTTTACTGCCGAATCTGGCGCCAACGCTGAACTCTGTCCGCCGCCCAAGTCATACTACACAAACATCGCTTTCAGTCTCGAGTGCAACTAGCAAAACTGTAATTAGTAATAACTGGAAACAAACACTCTCACGTTGACGCAAAGAAGCCTAGGTGGTAATAAACGGCATATACGGCCTTACCTCGCAAAAGCTATGCTGTGCGTTTCACCGTCGTGGAGAGAAAATGAGATGGCTGAGGTGAGGATCGAACGTACGCCCGTAAGAAGAGGACACGCGCTGCCCACTGCGCCAGGGAGGCACACAGGAATACTCGCCACCGCCAGCCTCACTAAGTAGTTCTAATTTCAGAATTCGTTTCCCACCATGCCGAACACGAAAGGGTGGACTTCTCAGCGGAAGTCAATCCTGCGTCTAGTTACGGTGCCTCGCCCTGGAAGCAGCGTGGCAAAGCGTTCGGATGTGCTGGCGGGCAGGGCGCCTGCAGCAGATTCGCTTCGGCCTCTGGTGGCAGCAGGGGCGGCAACGGATCACGACACACGAAGCCTGCAGCGCAGTGCGGTGGTGGTGTAACGGTCAGCATGGTTGCTTCCCAAGCAGTTGATCCGGGTTCGATTCTCGGCCACCGCAGGAGCATTGTCATTTTTGCCTAGCGCAATAGTGTGTGTTCAACACCATGCGATCCTCGAAATTGCCAAGTGTCGCGGCACAAGTAGTATCTGCTCGTCTCTCGCCTCGTTCCAGCTAAGTGGGTGGGTCCTTCAGTTGATTTCACTTCATCGTGTGTCGACTTGGCCCGACTTTGCTCGACTGCCGCTCGCTGCCGCTCGGCAGTGGGGCCGATATGACAGGAGAAGTACGACAATCGGCTGCGAGAAATAAGGTAATCAAGAGTACCTTTCCTTTTCAATACGAAAAGCTAAATTTTCATTTACAAATTTCGGAAATCTCACTGCTTCGCTACGGTGTTATCTACGATATTTGAGAAATTCTCTGTGGATTCGTACGGTTGTGTTATTGCCAAAGTCGTTCTGGCACTTAACTTGCGCTCTTTTTGGCAAACAAGCTCTTTAAATTACGTTAACGAACATATGATCCAAAATTTAAATTGCTGAGGGACGCATCATAGCACAACAACACTGTAACACAAAAGGGGGAGGGTGGGGGTGAAAGTGGAAAGGTCCAATAGCACGCAGAGTTCCCGCCCATCACCCATCTAATCACTAGCCACGCCCACCTCTGCTTAACTTCATTAATCGAAAGGGAGCCGGCCGTTGACGACAACTGAGTGAAACGTTCAGACTTGTAGCTCGATGTGCAGGTAGTTTTGGAATCTGCCTCGCAGAGTCTCGCAGGAGACTGCATTTCCTATTAGCGAAGAAAATGGAATGGCCTGTGGAGGGATCGAACCCATGACCGTGTTACTAGCACGACGCTATAGCCCACTGAGCTAACGGGCCACGCAACACTGTCGCATCAGCAGTCCAAAACCATCTCCTCTTCCTTCTAAGCGGTCCGCCATTCACGTGAGCATGTATCTCTTTTTCTTGACTTTCTCTCACCTTATACATGGAACCCAGAGCAGCAACACCACGAAGACGAAAAACGGCCGTCAGACGTTTCCTCATCCCAGCCCAGAAAATTCACATTCCGGTACCGGGAATCGAACCCGGGCCTCCTGGGTGAAAGCCAGGTATCCTAGCCACTAGACCATACCGGACATACTTCAAGGATCCACTACGTGTGTTTGCTTCCAGAAATACTTCTCCTGCACGCAACTTTACTGCCGAATCTGGCGCCAACGCTGAACTCTGTCCGCCGCCCAAGTCATACTACACAAACATCGCTTTCAGTCTCGAGTGCAACTAGCAAAACTGTAATTAGTAATAACTGGAAACAAACACTCTCACGTTGACGCAAAGAAGCCTAGGTGGTAATAAACGGCATATACGGCCTTACCTCGCAAAAGCTATGCTGTGCGTTTCACCGTCGTGGAGAGAAAATGAGATGGCTGAGGTGAGGATCGAACGTACGCCCGTAAGAAGAGGACACGCGCTGCCCACTGCGCCAGGGAGGCACACAGGAATACTCGCCACCGCCAGCCTCACTAAGTAGTTCTAATTTCAGAATTCGTTTCCCACCATGCCGAACACGAAAGGGTGGACTTCTCAGCGGAAGTCAATCCTGCGTCTAGTTACGGTGCCTCGCCCTGGAAGCAGCGTGGCAAAGCGTTCGGATGTGCTGGCGGGCAGGGCGCCTGCAGCAGATTCGCTTCGGCCTCTGGTGGCAGCAGGGGCGGCAACGGATCACGACACACGAAGCCTGCAGCGCAGTGCGGTGGTGGTGTAACGGTCAGCATGGTTGCTTCCCAAGCAGTTGATCCGGGTTCGATTCTCGGCCACCGCAGGAGCATTGTCATTTTTGCCTAGCGCAATAGTGTGTGTTCAACACCATGCGATCCTCGAAATTGCCAAGTGTCGCGGCACAAGTAGTATCTGCTCGTCTCTCGCCTCGTTCCAGCTAAGTGGGTGGGTCCTTCAGTTGATTTCACTTCATCGTGTGTCGACTTGGCCCGACTTTGCTCGACTGCCGCTCGCTGCCGCTCGGCAGTGGGGCCGATATGACAGGAGAAGTACGACAATCGGCTGCGAGAAATAAGGTAATCAAGAGTACCTTTCCTTTTCAATACGAAAAGCTAAATTTTCATTTACAAATTTCGGAAATCTCACTGCTTCGCTACGGTGTTATCTACGATATTTGAGAAATTCTCTGTGGATTCGTACGGTTGTGTTATTGCCAAAGTCGTTCTGGCACTTAACTTGCGCTCTTTTTGGCAAACAAGCTCTTTAAATTACGTTAACGAACATATGATCCAAAATTTAAATTGCTGAGGGACGCATCATAGCACAACAACACTGTAACACAAAAGGGGGAGGGTGGGGGTGAAAGTGGAAAGGTCCAATAGCACGCAGAGTTCCCGCCCATCACCCATCTAATCACTAGCCACGCCCACCTCTGCTTAACTTCATTAATCGAAAGGGAGCCGGCCGTTGACGACAACTGAGTGAAACGTTCAGACTTGTAGCTCGATGTGCAGGTAGTTTTGGAATCTGCCTCGCAGAGTCTCGCAGGAGACTGCATTTCCTATTAGCGAAGAAAATGGAATGGCCTGTGGAGGGATCGAACCCATGACCGTGTTACTAGCACGACGCTATAGCCCACTGAGCTAACGGGCCACGCAACACTGTCGCATCAGCAGTCCAAAACCATCTCCTCTTCCTTCTAAGCGGTCCGCCATTCACGTGAGCATGTATCTCTTTTTCTTGACTTTCTCTCACCTTATACATGGAACCCAGAG
Organism: Schistocerca nitens; assembly: GCF_023898315.1. Lineage (NCBI taxonomy): Eukaryota > Metazoa > Arthropoda > Insecta > Orthoptera > Acrididae > Schistocerca > Schistocerca nitens. The sequence goes on from NW_026045886.1 coordinate 5,679, forward strand.
CAGCAACACCACGAAGACGAAAAACGGCCGTGAGACGTTTCCTCATCCCAGCCCAGAAAATTCACATTCCGGTACCGGGAATCGAACCCGGGCCTCCTGGGTGAAAGCCAGGTATCCTAGCCACTAGACCATACCGGACATACTTCAAGGATCCACTACGTGTGTTTGCTTCCAGAAATACTTCTCCTGCACGCAACTTTACTGCCGAATCTGGCGCCAACGCTGAACTCTGTCCGCCGCCCAAGTCATACTACACAAACATCGCTTTCAGTCTCGAGTGCAACTAGCAAAACTGTAATTAGTAATAACTGGAAACAAACACTCTCACGTTGACGCAAAGAAGCCTAGGTGGTAATAAACGGCATATACGGCCTTACCTCGCAAAAGCTATGCTGTGCGTTTCACCGTCGTGGAGAGAAAATGAGATGGCTGAGGTGAGGATCGAACGTACGCCCGTAAGAAGAGGACACGCGCTGCCCACTGCGCCAGGGAGGCACACAGGAATACTCGCCACCGCCAGCCTCACTAAGTAGTTCTAATTTCAGAATTCGTTTCCCACCATGCCGAACACGAAAGGGTGGACTTCTCAGCGGAAGTCAATCCTGCGTCTAGTTACGGTGCCTCGCCCTGGAAGCAGCGTGGCAAAGCGTTCGGATGTGCTGGCGGGCAGGGCGCCTGCAGCAGATTCGCTTCGGCCTCTGGTGGCAGCAGGGGCGGCAACGGATCACGACACACGAAGCCTGCAGCGCAGTGCGGTGGTGGTGTAACGGTCAGCATGGTTGCTTCCCAAGCAGTTGATCCGGGTTCGATTCTCGGCCACCGCAGGAGCATTGTCATTTTTGCCTAGCGCAATAGTGTGTGTTCAACACCATGCGATCCTCGAAATTGCCAAGTGTCGCGGCACAAGTAGTATCTGCTCGTCTCTCGCCTCGTTCCAGCTAAGTGGGTGGGTCCTTCAGTTGATTTCACTTCATCGTGTGTCGACTTGGCCCGACTTTGCTCGACTGCCGCTCGCTGCCGCTCGGCAGTGGGGCCGATATGACAGGAGAAGTACGACAATCGGCTGCGAGAAATAAGGTAATCAAGAGTACCTTTCCTTTTCAATACGAAAAGCTAAATTTTCATTTACAAATTTCGGAAATCTCACTGCTTCGCTACGGTGTTATCTACGATATTTGAGAAATTCTCTGTGGATTCGTACGGTTGTGTTATTGCCAAAGTCGTTCTGGCACTTAACTTGCGCTCTTTTTGGCAAACAAGCTCTTTAAATTACGTTAACGAACATATGATCCAAAATTTAAATTGCTGAGGGACGCATCATAGCACAACAACACTGTAACACAAAAGGGGGAGGGTGGGGGTGAAAGTGGAAAGGTCCAATAGCACGCAGAGTTCCCGCCCATCACCCATCTAATCACTAGCCACGCCCACCTCTGCTTAACTTCATTAATCGAAAGGGAGCCGGCCGTTGACGACAACTGAGTGAAACGTTCAGACTTGTAGCTCGATGTGCAGGTAGTTTTGGAATCTGCCTCGCAGAGTCTCGCAGGAGACTGCATTTCCTATTAGCGAAGAAAATGGAATGGCCTGTGGAGGGATCGAACCCATGACCGTGTTACTAGCACGACGCTATAGCCCACTGAGCTAACGGGCCACGCAACACTGTCGCATCAGCAGTCCAAAACCATCTCCTCTTCCTTCTAAGCGGTCCGCCATTCACGTGAGCATGTATCTCTTTTTCTTGACTTTCTCTCACCTTATACATGGAACCCAGAGCAGCAACACCACGAAGACGAAAAACGGCCGTCAGACGTTTCCTCATCCCAGCCCAGAAAATTCACATTCCGGTACCGGGAATCGAACCCGGGCCTCCTGGGTGAAAGCCAGGTATCCTAGCCACTAGACCATACCGGACATACTTCAAGGATCCACTACGTGTGTTTGCTTCCAGAAATACTTCTCCTGCACGCAACTTTACTGCCGAATCTGGCGCCAACGCTGAACTCTGTCCGCCGCCCAAGTCATACTACACAAACATCGCTTTCAGTCTCGAGTGCAACTAGCAAAACTGTAATTAGTAATAACTGGAAACAAACACTCTCACGTTGACGCAAAGAAGCCTAGGTGGTAATAAACGGCATATACGGCCTTACCTCGCAAAAGCTATGCTGTGCGTTTCACCGTCGTGGAGAGAAAATGAGATGGCTGAGGTGAGGATCGAACGTACGCCCGTAAGAAGAGGACACGCGCTGCCCACTGCGCCAGGGAGGCACACAGGAATACTCGCCACCGCCAGCCTCACTAAGTAGTTCTAATTTCAGAATTCGTTTCCCACCATGCCGAACACGAAAGGGTGGACTTCTCAGCGGAAGTCAATCCTGCGTCTAGTTACGGTGCCTCGCCCTGGAAGCAGCGTGGCAAAGCGTTCGGATGTGCTGGCGGGCAGGGCGCCTGCAGCAGATTCGCTTCGGCCTCTGGTGGCAGCAGGGGCGGCAACGGATCACGACACACGAAGCCTGCAGCGCAGTGCGGTGGTGGTGTAACGGTCAGCATGGTTGCTTCCCAAGCAGTTGATCCGGGTTCGATTCTCGGCCACCGCAGGAGCATTGTCATTTTTGCCTAGCGCAATAGTGTGTGTTCAACACCATGCGATCCTCGAAATTGCCAAGTGTCGCGGCACAAGTAGTATCTGCTCGTCTCTCGCCTCGTTCCAGCTAAGTGGGTGGGTCCTTCAGTTGATTTCACTTCATCGTGTGTCGACTTGGCCCGACTTTGCTCGACTGCCGCTCGCTGCCGCTCGGCAGTGGGGCCGATATGACAGGAGAAGTACGACAATCGGCTGCGAGAAATAAGGTAATCAAGAGTACCTTTCCTTTTCAATACGAAAAGCTAAATTTTCATTTACAAATTTCGGAAATCTCACTGCTTCGCTACGGTGTTATCTACGATATTTGAGAAATTCTCTGTGGATTCGTACGGTTGTGTTATTGCCAAAGTCGTTCTGGCACTTAACTTGCGCTCTTTTTGGCAAACAAGCTCTTTAAATTACGTTAACGAACATATGATCCAAAATTTAAATTGCTGAGGGACGCATCATAGCACAACAACACTGTAACACAAAAGGGGGAGGGTGGGGGTGAAAGTGGAAAGGTCCAATAGCACGCAGAGTTCCCGCCCATCACCCATCTAATCACTAGCCACGCCCACCTCTGCTTAACTTCATTAATCGAAAGGGAGCCGGCCGTTGACGACAACTGAGTGAAACGTTCAGACTTGTAGCTCGATGTGCAGGTAGTTTTGGAATCTGCCTCGCAGAGTCTCGCAGGAGACTGCATTTCCTATTAGCGAAGAAAATGGAATGGCCTGTGGAGGGATCGAACCCATGACCGTGTTACTAGCACGACGCTATAGCCCACTGAGCTAACGGGCCACGCAACACTGTCGCATCAGCAGTCCAAAACCATCTCCTCTTCCTTCTAAGCGGTCCGCCATTCACGTGAGCATGTATCTCTTTTTCTTGACTTTCTCTCACCTTATACATGGAACCCAGAGCAGCAACACCACGAAGACGAAAAACGGCCGTGAGACGTTTCCTCATCCCAGCCCAGAAAATTCACATTCCGGTACCGGGAATCGAACCCGGGCCTCCTGGGTGAAAGCCAGGTATCCTAGCCACTAGACCATACCGGACATACTTCAAGGATCCACTACGTGTGTTTGCTTCCAGAAATACTTCTCCTGCACGCAACTTTACTGCCGAATCTGGCGCCAACGCTGAACTCTGTCCGCCGCCCAAGTCATACTACACAAACATCGCTTTCAGTCTCGAGTGCAACTAGCAAAACTGTAATTAGTAATAACTGGAAACAAACACTCTCACGTTGACGCAAAGAAGCCTAGGTGGTAATAAACGGCATATACGGCCTTACCTCGCAAAAGCTATGCTGTGCGTTTCACCGTCGTGGAGAGAAAATGAGATGGCTGAGGTGAGGATCGAACGTACGCCCGTAAGAAGAGGACACGCGCTGCCCACTGCGCCAGGGAGGCACACAGGAATACTCGCCACCGCCAGCCTCACTAAGTAGTTCTAATTTCAGAATTCGTTTCCCACCATGCCGAACACGAAAGGGTGGACTTCTCAGCGGAAGTCAATCCTGCGTCTAGTTACGGTGCCTCGCCCTGGAAGCAGCGTGGCAAAGCGTTCGGATGTGCTGGCGGGCAGGGCGCCTGCAGCAGATTCGCTTCGGCCTCTGGTGGCAGCAGGGGCGGCAACGGATCACGACACACGAAGCCTGCAGCGCAGTGCGGTGGTGGTGTAACGGTCAGCATGGTTGCTTCCCAAGCAGTTGATCCGGGTTCGATTCTCGGCCACCGCAGGAGCATTGTCATTTTTGCCTAGCGCAATAGTGTGTGTTCAACACCATGCGATCCTCGAAATTGCCAAGTGTCGCGGCACAAGTAGTATCTGCTCGTCTCTCGCCTCGTTCCAGCTAAGTGGGTGGGTCCTTCAGTTGATTTCACTTCATCGTGTGTCGACTTGGCCCGACTTTGCTCGACTGCCGCTCGCTGCCGCTCGGCAGTGGGGCCGATATGACAGGAGAAGTACGACAATCGGCTGCGAGAAATAAGGTAATCAAGAGTACCTTTCCTTTTCAATACGAAAAGCTAAATTTTCATTTACAAATTTCGGAAATCTCACTGCTTCGCTACGGTGTTATCTACGATATTTGAGAAATTCTCTGTGGATTCGTACGGTTGTGTTATTGCCAAAGTCGTTCTGGCACTTAACTTGCGCTCTTTTTGGCAAACAAGCTCTTTAAATTACGTTAACGAACATATGATCCAAAATTTAAATTGCTGAGGGACGCATCATAGCACAACAACACTGTAACACAAAAGGGGGAGGGTGGGGGTGAAAGTGGAAAGGTCCAATAGCACGCAGAGTTCCCGCCCATCACCCATCTAATCACTAGCCACGCCCACCTCTGCTTAACTTCATTAATCGAAAGGGAGCCGGCCGTTGACGACAACTGAGTGAAACGTTCAGACTTGTAGCTCGATGTGCAGGTAGTTTTGGAATCTGCCTCGCAGAGTCTCGCAGGAGACTGCATTTCCTATTAGCGAAGAAAATGGAATGGCCTGTGGAGGGATCGAACCCATGACCGTGTTACTAGCACGACGCTATAGCCCACTGAGCTAACGGGCCACGCAACACTGTCGCATCAGCAGTCCAAAACCATCTCCTCTTCCTTCTAAGCGGTCCGCCATTCACGTGAGCATGTATCTCTTTTTCTTGACTTTCTCTCACCTTATACATGGAACCCAGAGCAGCAACACCACGAAGACGAAAAACGGCCGTGAGACGTTTCCTCATCCCAGCCCAGAAAATTCACATTCCGGTACCGGGAATCGAACCCGGGCCTCCTGGGTGAAAGCCAGGTATCCTAGCCACTAGACCATACCGGACATACTTCAAGGATCCACTACGTGTGTTTGCTTCCAGAAATACTTCTCCTGCACGCAACTTTACTGCCGAATCTGGCGCCAACGCTGAACTCTGTCCGCCGCCCAAGTCATACTACACAAACATCGCTTTCAGTCTCGAGTGCAACTAGCAAAACTGTAATTAGTAATAACTGGAAACAAACACTCTCACGTTGACGCAAAGAAGCCTAGGTGGTAATAAACGGCATATACGGCCTTACCTCGCAAAAGCTATGCTGTGCGTTTCACCGTCGTGGAGAGAAAATGAGATGGCTGAGGTGAGGATCGAACGTACGCCCGTAAGAAGAGGACACGCGCTGCCCACTGCGCCAGGGAGGCACACAGGAATACTCGCCACCGCCAGCCTCACTAAGTAGTTCTAATTTCAGAATTCGTTTCCCACCATGCCGAACACGAAAGGGTGGACTTCTCAGCGGAAGTCAATCCTGCGTCTAGTTACGGTGCCTCGCCCTGGAAGCAGCGTGGCAAAGCGTTCGGATGTGCTGGCGGGCAGGGCGCCTGCAGCAGATTCGCTTCGGCCTCTGGTGGCAGCAGGGGCGGCAACGGATCACGACACACGAAGCCTGCAGCGCAGTGCGGTGGTGGTGTAACGGTCAGCATGGTTGCTTCCCAAGCAGTTGATCCGGGTTCGATTCTCGGCCACCGCAGGAGCATTGTCATTTTTGCCTAGCGCAATAGTGTGTGTTCAACACCATGCGATCCTCGAAATTGCCAAGTGTCGCGGCACAAGTAGTATCTGCTCGTCTCTCGCCTCGTTCCAGCTAAGTGGGTGGGTCCTTCAGTTGATTTCACTTCATCGTGTGTCGACTTGGCCCGACTTTGCTCGACTGCCGCTCGTTGCCGCTCGGCAGTGGGGCCGATATGACAGGAGAAGTACGACAATCGGCTGCGAGAAATAAGGTAATCAAGAGTACCTTTCCTTTTCAATACGAAAAGCTAAATTTTCATTTACAAATTTCGGAAATCTCACTGCTTCGCTACGGTGTTATCTACGATATTTGAGAAATTCTCTGTGGATTCGTACGGTTGTGTTATTGCCAAAGTCGTTCTGGCACTTAACTTGCGCTCTTTTTGGCAAACAAGCTCTTTAAATTACGTTAACGAACATATGATCCAAAATTTAAATTGCTGAGGGACGCATCATAGCACAACAACACTGTAACACAAAAGGGGGAGGGTGGGGGTGAAAGTGGAAAGGTCCAATAGCACGCAGAGTTCCCGCCCATCACCCATCTAATCACTAGCCACGCCCACCTCTGCTTAACTTCATTAATCGAAAGGGAGCCGGCCGTTGACGACAACTGAGTGAAACGTTCAGACTTGTAGCTCGATGTGCAGGTAGTTTTGGAATCTGCCTCGCAGAGTCTCGCAGGAGACTGCATTTCCTATTAGCGAAGAAAATGGAATGGCCTGTGGAGGGATCGAACCCATGACCGTGTTACTAGCACGACGCTATAGCCCACTGAGCTAACGGGCCACGCAACACTGTCGCATCAGCAGTCCAAAACCATCTCCTCTTCCTTCTAAGCGGTCCGCCATTCACGTGAGCATGTATCTCTTTTTCTTGACTTTCTCTCACCTTATACATGGAACCCAGAGCAGCAACACCACGAAGACGAAAAACGGCCGTGAGACGTTTCCTCATCCCAGCCCAGAAAATTCACATTCCGGTACCGGGAATCGAACCCGGGCCTCCTGGGTGAAAGCCAGGTATCCTAGCCACTAGACCATACCGGACATACTTCAAGGATCCACTACGTGTGTTTGCTTCCAGAAATACTTCTCCTGCACGCAACTTTACTGCCGAATCTGGCGCCAACGCTGAACTCTGTCCGCCGCCCAAGTCATACTACACAAACATCGCTTTCAGTCTCGAGTGCAACTAGCAAAACTGTAATTAGTAATAACTGGAAACAAACACTCTCACGTTGACGCAAAGAAGCCTAGGTGGTAATAAACGGCATATACGGCCTTACCTCGCAAAAGCTATGCTGTGCGTTTCACCGTCGTGGAGAGAAAATGAGATGGCTGAGGTGAGGATCGAACGTACGCCCGTAAGAAGAGGACACGCGCTGCCCACTGCGCCAGGGAGGCACACAGGAATACTCGCCACCGCCAGCCTCACTAAGTAGTTCTAATTTCAGAATTCGTTTCCCACCATGCCGAACACGAAAGGGTGGACTTCTCAGCGGAAGTCAATCCTGCGTCTAGTTACGGTGCCTCGCCCTGGAAGCAGCGTGGCAAAGCGTTCGGATGTGCTGGCGGGCAGGGCGCCTGCAGCAGATTCGCTTCGGCCTCTGGTGGCAGCAGGGGCGGCAACGGATCACGACACACGAAGCCTGCAGCGCAGTGCGGTGGTGGTGTAACGGTCAGCATGGTTGCTTCCCAAGCAGTTGATCCGGGTTCGATTCTCGGCCACCGCAGGAGCATTGTCATTTTTGCCTAGCGCAATAGTGTGTGTTCAACACCATGCGATCCTCGAAATTGCCAAGTGTCGCGGCACAAGTAGTATCTGCTCGTCTCTCGCCTCGTTCCAGCTAAGTGGGTGGGTCCTTCAGTTGATTTCACTTCATCGTGTGTCGACTTGGCCCGACTTTGCTCGACTGCCGCTCGCTGCCGCTCGGCAGTGGGGCCGATATGACAGGAGAAGTACGACAATCGGCTGCGAGAAATAAGGTAATCAAGAGTACCTTTCCTTTTCAATACGAAAAGCTAAATTTTCATTTACAAATTTCGGAAATCTCACTGCTTCGCTACGGTGTTATCTACGATATTTGAGAAATTCTCTGTGGATTCGTACGGTTGTGTTATTGCCAAAGTCGTTCTGGCACTTAACTTGCGCTCTTTTTGGCAAACAAGCTCTTTAAATTACGTTAACGAACATATGATCCAAAATTTAAATTGCTGAGGGACGCATCATAGCACAACAACACTGTAACACAAAAGGGGGAGGGTGGGGGTGAAAGTGGAAAGGTCCAATAGCACGCAGAGTTCCCGCCCATCACCCATCTAATCACTAGCCACGCCCACCTCTGCTTAACTTCATTAATCGAAAGGGAGCCGGCCGTTGACGACAACTGAGTGAAACGTTCAGACTTGTAGCTCGATGTGCAGGTAGTTTTGGAATCTGCCTCGCAGAGTCTCGCAGGAGACTGCATTTCCTATTAGCGAAGAAAATGGAATGGCCTGTGGAGGGATCGAACCCATGACCGTGTTACTAGCACGACGCTATAGCCCACTGAGCTAACGGGCCACGCAACACTGTCGCATCAGCAGTCCAAAACCATCTCCTCTTCCTTCTAAGCGGTCCGCCATTCACGTGAGCATGTATCTCTTTTTCTTGACTTTCTCTCACCTTATACATGGAACCCAGAGCAGCAACACCACGAAGACGAAAAACGGCCGTGAGACGTTTCCTCATCCCAGCCCAGAAAATTCACATTCCGGTACCGGGAATCGAACCCGGGCCTCCTGGGTGAAAGCCAGGTATCCTAGCCACTAGACCATACCGGACATACTTCAAGGATCCACTACGTGTGTTTGCTTCCAGAAATACTTCTCCTGCACGCAACTTTACTGCCGAATCTGGCGCCAACGCTGAACTCTGTCCGCCGCCCAAGTCATACTACACAAACATCGCTTTCAGTCTCGAGTGCAACTAGCAAAACTGTAATTAGTAATAACTGGAAACAAACACTCTCACGTTGACGCAAAGAAGCCTAGGTGGTAATAAACGGCATATACGGCCTTACCTCGCAAAAGCTATGCTGTGCATTTCACCGTCGTGGAGAGAAAATGAGATGGCTGAGGTGAGGATCGAACGTACGCCCGTAAGAAGAGGACACGCGCTGCCCACTGCGCCAGGGAGGCACACAGGAATACTCGCCACCGCCAGCCTCACTAAGTAGTTCTAATTTCAGAATTCGTTTCCCACCATGCCGAACACGAAAGGGTGGACTTCTCAGCGGAAGTCAATCCTGCGTCTAGTTACGGTGCCTCGCCCTGGAAGCAGCGTGGCAAAGCGTTCGGATGTGCTGGCGGGCAGGGCGCCTGCAGCAGATTCGCTTCGGCCTCTGGTGGCAGCAGGGGCGGCAACGGATCACGACACACGAAGCCTGCAGCGCAGTGCGGTGGTGGTGTAACGGTCAGCATGGTTGCTTCCCAAGCAGTTGATCCGGGTTCGATTCTCGGCCACCGCAGGAGCATTGTCATTTTTGCCTAGCGCAATAGTGTGTGTTCAACACCATGCGATCCTCGAAATTGCCAAGTGTCGCGGCACAAGTAGTATCTGCTCGTCTCTCGCCTCGTTCCAGCTAAGTGGGTGGGTCCTTCAGTTGATTTCACTTCATCGTGTGTCGACTTGGCCCGACTTTGCTCGACTGCCGCTCGCTGCCGCTCGGCAGTGGGGCCGATATGACAGGAGAAGTACGACAATCGGCTGCGAGAAATAAGGTAATCAAGAGTACCTTTCCTTTTCAATACGAAAAGCTAAATTTTCATTTACAAATTTCGGAAATCTCACTGCTTCGCTACGGTGTTATCTACGATATTTGAGAAATTCTCTGTGGATTCGTACGGTTGTGTTATTGCCAAAGTCGTTCTGGCACTTAACTTGCGCTCTTTTTGGCAAACAAGCTCTTTAAATTACGTTAACGAACATATGATCCAAAATTTAAATTGCTGAGGGACGCATCATAGCACAACAACACTGTAACACAAAAGGGGGAGGGTGGGGGTGAAAGTGGAAAGGTCCAATAGCACGCAGAGTTCCCGCCCATCACCCATCTAATCACTAGCCACGCCCACCTCTGCTTAACTTCATTAATCGAAAGGGAGCCGGCCGTTGACGACAACTGAGTGAAACGTTCAGACTTGTAGCTCGATGTGCAGGTAGTTTTGGAATCTGCCTCGCAGAGTCTCGCAGGAGACTGCATTTCCTATTAGCGAAGAAAATGGAATGGCCTGTGGAGGGATCGAACCCATGACCGTGTTACTAGCACGACGCTATAGCCCACTGAGCTAACGGGCCACGCAACACTGTCGCATCAGCAGTCCAAAACCATCTCCTCTTCCTTCTAAGCGGTCCGCCATTCACGTGAGCATGTATCTCTTTTTCTTGACTTTCTCTCACCTTATACATGGAACCCAGAGCAGCAACACCACGAAGACGAAAAACGGCCGTCAGACGTTTCCTCATCCCAGCCCAGAAAATTCACATTCCGGTACCGGGAATCGAACCCGGGCCTCCTGGGTGAAAGCCAGGTATCCTAGCCACTAGACCATACCGGACATACTTCAAGGATCCACTACGTGTGTTTGCTTCCAGAAATACTTCTCCTGCACGCAACTTTACTGCCGAATCTGGCGCCAACGCTGAACTCTGTCCGCCGCCCAAGTCATACTACACAAACATCGCTTTCAGTCTCGAGTGCAACTAGCAAAACTGTAATTAGTAATAACTGGAAACAAACACTCTCACGTTGACGCAAAGAAGCCTAGGTGGTAATAAACGGCATATACGGCCTTACCTCGCAAAAGCTATGCTGTGCGTTTCACCGTCGTGGAGAGAAAATGAGATGGCTGAGGTGAGGATCGAACGTACGCCCGTAAGAAGAGGACACGCGCTGCCCACTGCGCCAGGGAGGCACACAGGAATACTCGCCACCGCCAGCCTCACTAAGTAGTTCTAATTTCAGAATTCGTTTCCCACCATGCCGAACACGAAAGGGTGGACTTCTCAGCGGAAGTCAATCCTGCGTCTAGTTACGGTGCCTCGCCCTGGAAGCAGCGTGGCAAAGCGTTCGGATGTGCTGGCGGGCAGGGCGCCTGCAGCAGATTCGCTTCGGCCTCTGGTGGCAGCAGGGGCGGCAACGGATCACGACACACGAAGCCTGCAGCGCAGTGCGGTGGTGGTGTAACGGTCAGCATGGTTGCTTCCCAAGCAGTTGATCCGGGTTCGATTCTCGGCCACCGCAGGAGCATTGTCATTTTTGCCTAGCGCAATAGTGTGTGTTCAACACCATGCGATCCTCGAAATTGCCAAGTGTCGCGGCACAAGTAGTATCTGCTCGTCTCTCGCCTCGTTCCAGCTAAGTGGGTGGGTCCTTCAGTTGATTTCACTTCATCGTGTGTCGACTTGTCCCGACTTTGCTCGACTGCCGCTCGCTGCCGCTCGGCAGTGGGGCCGATATGACAGGAGAAGTACGACAATCGGCTGCGAGAAATAAGGTAATCAAGAGTACCTTTCCTTTTCAATACGAAAAGCTAAATTTTCATTTACAAATTTCGGAAATCTCACTGCTTCGCTACGGTGTTATCTACGATATTTGAGAAATTCTCTGTGGATTCGTACGGTTGTGTTATTGCCAAAGTCGTTCTGGCACTTAACTTGCGCTCTTTTTGGCAAACAAGCTCTTTAAATTACGTTAACGAACATATGATCCAAAATTTAAATTGCTGAGGGACGCATCATAGCACAACAACACTGTAACACAAAAGGGGGAGGGTGGGGGTGAAAGTGGAAAGGTCCAATAGCACGCAGAGTTCCCGCCCATCACCCATCTAATCACTAGCCACGCCCACCTCTGCTTAACTTCATTAATCGAAAGGGAGCCGGCCGTTGACGACAACTGAGTGAAACGTTCAGACTTGTAGCTCGATGTGCAGGTAGTTTTGGAATCTGCCTCGCAGAGTCTCGCAGGAGACTGCATTTCCTATTAGCGAAGAAAATGGAATGGCCTGTGGAGGGATCGAACCCATGACCGTGTTACTAGCACGACGCTATAGCCCACTGAGCTAACGGGCCACGCAACACTGTCGCATCAGCAGTCCAAAACCATCTCCTCTTCCTTCTAAGCGGTCCGCCATTCACGTGAGCATGTATCTCTTTTTCTTGACTTTCTCTCACCTTATACATGGAACCCAGAGCAGCAACACCACGAAGACGAAAAACGGCCGTGAGACGTTTCCTCATCCCAGCCCAGAAAATTCACATTCCGGTACCGGGAATCGAACCCGGGCCTCCTGGGTGAAAGCCAGGTATCCTAGCCACTAGACCATACCGGACATACTTCAAGGATCCACTACGTGTGTTTGCTTCCAGAAATACTTCTCCTGCACGCAACTTTACTGCCGAATCTGGCGCCAACGCTGAACTCTGTCCGCCGCCCAAGTCATACTACACAAACATCGCTTTCAGTCTCGAGTGCAACTAGCAAAACTGTAATTAGTAATAACTGGAAACAAACACTCTCACGTTGACGCAAAGAAGCCTAGGTGGTAATAAACGGCATATACGGCCTTACCTCGCAAAAGCTATGCTGTGCGTTTCACCGTCGTGGAGAGAAAATGAGATGGCTGAGGTGAGGATCGAACGTACGCCCGTAAGAAGAGGACACGCGCTGCCCACTGCGCCAGGGAGGCACACAGGAATACTCGCCACCGCCAGCCTCACTAAGTAGTTCTAATTTCAGAATTCGTTTCCCACCATGCCGAACACGAAAGGGTGGACTTCTCAGCGGAAGTCAATCCTGCGTCTAGTTACGGTGCCTCGCCCTGGAAGCAGCGTGGCAAAGCGTTCGGATGTGCTGGCGGGCAGGGCGCCTGCAGCAGATTCGCTTCGGCCTCTGGTGGCAGCAGGGGCGGCAACGGATCACGACACACGAAGCCTGCAGCGCAGTGCGGTGGTGGTGTAACGGTCAGCATGGTTGCTTCCCAAGCAGTTGATCCGGGTTCGATTCTCGGCCACCGCAGGAGCATTGTCATTTTTGCCTAGCGCAATAGTGTGTGTTCAACACCATGCGATCCTCGAAATTGCCAAGTGTCGCGGCACAAGTAGTATCTGCTCGTCTCTCGCCTCGTTCCAGCTAAGTGGGTGGGTCCTTCAGTTGATTTCACTTCATCGTGTGTCGACTTGGCCCGACTTTGCTCGACTGCCGCTCGCTGCCGCTCGGCAGTGGGGCCGATATGACAGGAGAAGTACGACAATCGGCTGCGAGAAATAAGGTAATCAAGAGTACCTTTCCTTTTCAATACGAAAAGCTAAATTTTCATTTACAAATTTCGGAAATCTCACTGCTTCGCTACGGTGTTATCTACGATATTTGAGAAATTCTCTGTGGATTCGTACGGTTGTGTTATTGCCAAAGTCGTTCTGGCACTTAACTTGCGCTCTTTTTGGCAAACAAGCTCTTTAAATTACGTTAACGAACATATGATCCAAAATTTAAATTGCTGAGGGACGCATCATAGCACAACAACACTGTAACACAAAAGGGGGAGGGTGGGGGTGAAAGTGGAAAGGTCCAATAGCACGCAGAGTTCCCGCCCATCACCCATCTAATCACTAGCCACGCCCACCTCTGCTTAACTTCATTAATCGAAAGGGAGCCGGCCGTTGACGACAACTGAGTGAAACGTTCAGACTTGTAGCTCGATGTGCAGGTAGTTTTGGAATCTGCCTCGCAGAGTCTCGCAGGAGACTGCATTTCCTATTAGCGAAGAAAATGGAATGGCCTGTGGAGGGATCGAACCCATGACCGTGTTACTAGCACGACGCTATAGCCCACTGAGCTAACGGGCCACGCAACACTGTCGCATCAGCAGTCCAAAACCATCTCCTCTTCCTTCTAAGCGGTCCGCCATTCACGTGAGCATGTATCTCTTTTTCTTGACTTTCTCTCACCTTATACATGGAACCCAGAGCAGCAACACCACGAAGACGAAAAACGGCCGTCAGACGTTTCCTCATCCCAGCCCAGAAAATTCACATTCCGGTACCGGGAATCGAACCCGGGCCTCCTGGGTGAAAGCCAGGTATCCTAGCCACTAGACCATACCGGACATACTTCAAGGATCCACTACGTGTGTTTGCTTCCAGAAATACTTCTCCTGCACGCAACTTTACTGCCGAATCTGGCGCCAACGCTGAACTCTGTCCGCCGCCCAAGTCATACTACACAAACATCGCTTTCAGTCTCGAGTGCAACTAGCAAAACTGTAATTAGTAATAACTGGAAACAAACACTCTCACGTTGACGCAAAGAAGCCTAGGTGGTAATAAACGGCATATACGGCCTTACCTCGCAAAAGCTATGCTGTGCGTTTCACCGTCGTGGAGAGAAAATGAGATGGCTGAGGTGAGGATCGAACGTACGCCCGTAAGAAGAGGACACGCGCTGCCCACTGCGCCAGGGAGGCACACAGGAATACTCGCCACCGCCAGCCTCACTAAGTAGTTCTAATTTCAGAATTCGTTTCCCACCATGCCGAACACGAAAGGGTGGACTTCTCAGCGGAAGTCAATCCTGCGTCTAGTTACGGTGCCTCGCCCTGGAAGCAGCGTGGCAAAGCGTTCGGATGTGCTGGCGGGCAGGGCGCCTGCAGCAGATTCGCTTCGGCCTCTGGTGGCAGCAGGGGCGGCAACGGATCACGACACACGAAGCCTGCAGCGCAGTGCGGTGGTGGTGTAACGGTCAGCATGGTTGCTTCCCAAGCAGTTGATCCGGGTTCGATTCTCGGCCACCGCAGGAGCATTGTCATTTTTGCCTAGCGCAATAGTGTGTGTTCAACACCATGCGATCCTCGAAATTGCCAAGTGTCGCGGCACAAGTAGTATCTGCTCGTCTCTCGCCTCGTTCCAGCTAAGTGGGTGGGTCCTTCAGTTGATTTCACTTCATCGTGTGTCGACTTGGCCCGACTTTGCTCGACTGCCGCTCGCTGCCGCTCGGCAGTGGGGCCGATATGACAGGAGAAGTACGACAATCGGCTGCGAGAAATAAGGTAATCAAGAGTACCTTTCCTTTTCAATACGAAAAGCTAAATTTTCATTTACAAATTTCGGAAATCTCACTGCTTCGCTACGGTGTTATCTACGATATTTGAGAAATTCTCTGTGGATTCGTACGGTTGTGTTATTGCCAAAGTCGTTCTGGCACTTAACTTGCGCTCTTTTTGGCAAACAAGCTCTTTAAATTACGTTAACGAACATATGATCCAAAATTTAAATTGCTGAGGGACGCATCATAGCACAACAACACTGTAACACAAAAGGGGGAGGGTGGGGGTGAAAGTGGAAAGGTCCAATAGCACGCAGAGTTCCCGCCCATCACCCATCTAATCACTAGCCACGCCCACCTCTGCTTAACTTCATTAATCGAAAGGGAGCCGGCCGTTGACGACAACTGAGTGAAACGTTCAGACTTGTAGCTCGATGTGCAGGTAGTTTTGGAATCTGCCTCGCAGAGTCTCGCAGGAGACTGCATTTCCTATTAGCGAAGAAAATGGAATGGCCTGTGGAGGGATCGAACCCATGACCGTGTTACTAGCACGACGCTATAGCCCACTGAGCTAACGGGCCACGCAACACTGTCGCATCAGCAGTCCAAAACCATCTCCTCTTCCTTCTAAGCGGTCCGCCATTCACGTGAGCATGTATCTCTTTTTCTTGACTTTCTCTCACCTTATACATGGAACCCAGAGCAGCAACACCACGAAGACGAAAAACGGCCGTCAGACGTTTCCTCATCCCAGCCCAGAAAATTCACATTCCGGTACCGGGAATCGAACCCGGGCCTCCTGGGTGAAAGCCAGGTATCCTAGCCACTAGACCATACCGGACATACTTCAAGGATCCACTACGTGTGTTTGCTTCCAGAAATACTTCTCCTGCACGCAACTTTACTGCCGAATCTGGCGCCAACGCTGAACTCTGTCCGCCGCCCAAGTCATACTACACAAACATCGCTTTCAGTCTCGAGTGCAACTAGCAAAACTGTAATTAGTAATAACTGGAAACAAACACTCTCACGTTGACGCAAAGAAGCCTAGGTGGTAATAAACGGCATATACGGCCTTACCTCGCAAAAGCTATGCTGTGCGTTTCACCGTCGTGGAGAGAAAATGAGATGGCTGAGGTGAGGATCGAACGTACGCCCGTAAGAAGAGGACACGCGCTGCCCACTGCGCCAGGGAGGCACACAGGAATACTCGCCACCGCCAGCCTCACTAAGTAGTTCTAATTTCAGAATTCGTTTCCCACCATGCCGAACACGAAAGGGTGGACTTCTCAGCGGAAGTCAATCCTGCGTCTAGTTACGGTGCCTCGCCCTGGAAGCAGCGTGGCAAAGCGTTCGGATGTGCTGGCGGGCAGGGCGCCTGCAGCAGATTCGCTTCGGCCTCTGGTGGCAGCAGGGGCGGCAACGGATCACGACACACGAAGCCTGCAGCGCAGTGCGGTGGTGGTGTAACGGTCAGCATGGTTGCTTCCCAAGCAGTTGATCCGGGTTCGATTCTCGGCCACCGCAGGAGCATTGTCATTTTTGCCTAGCGCAATAGTGTGTGTTCAACACCATGCGATCCTCGAAATTGCCAAGTGTCGCGGCACAAGTAGTATCTGCTCGTCTCTCGCCTCGTTCCAGCTAAGTGGGTGGGTCCTTCAGTTGATTTCACTTCATCGTGTGTCGACTTGGCCCGACTTTGCTCGACTGCCGCTCGCTGCCGCTCGGCAGTGGGGCCGATATGACAGGAGAAGTACGACAATCGGCTGCGAGAAATAAGGTAATCAAGAGTACCTTTCCTTTTCAATACGAAAAGCTAAATTTTCATTTACAAATTTCGGAAATCTCACTGCTTCGCTACGGTGTTATCTACGATATTTGAGAAATTCTCTGTGGATTCGTACGGTTGTGTTATTGCCAAAGTCGTTCTGGCACTTAACTTGCGCTCTTTTTGGCAAACAAGCTCTTTAAATTACGTTAACGAACATATGATCCAAAATTTAAATTGCTGAGGGACGCATCATAGCACAACAACACTGTAACACAAAAGGGGGAGGGTGGGGGTGAAAGTGGAAAGGTCCAATAGCACGCAGAGTTCCCGCCCATCACCCATCTAATCACTAGCCACGCCCACCTCTGCTTAACTTCATTAATCGAAAGGGAGCCGGCCGTTGACGACAACTGAGTGAAACGTTCAGACTTGTAGCTCGATGTGCAGGTAGTTTTGGAATCTGCCTCGCAGAGTCTCGCAGGAGACTGCATTTCCTATTAGCGAAGAAAATGGAATGGCCTGTGGAGGGATCGAACCCATGACCGTGTTACTAGCACGACGCTATAGCCCACTGAGCTAACGGGCCACGCAACACTGTCGCATCAGCAGTCCAAAACCATCTCCTCTTCCTTCTAAGCGGTCCGCCATTCACGTGAGCATGTATCTCTTTTTCTTGACTTTCTCTCACCTTATACATGGAACCCAGAGCAGCAACACCACGAAGACGAAAAACGGCCGTCAGACGTTTCCTCATCCCAGCCCAGAAAATTCACATTCCGGTACCGGGAATCGAACCCGGGCCTCCTGGGTGAAAGCCAGGTATCCTAGCCACTAGACCATACCGGACATACTTCAAGGATCCACTACGTGTGTTTGCTTCCAGAAATACTTCTCCTGCACGCAACTTTACTGCCGAATCTGGCGCCAACGCTGAACTCTGTCCGCCGCCCAAGTCATACTACACAAACATCGCTTTCAGTCTCGAGTGCAACTAGCAAAACTGTAATTAGTAATAACTGGAAACAAACACTCTCACGTTGACGCAAAGAAGCCTAGGTGGTAATAAACGGCATATACGGCCTTACCTCGCAAAAGCTATGCTGTGCGTTTCACCGTCGTGGAGAGAAAATGAGATGGCTGAGGTGAGGATCGAACGTACGCCCGTAAGAAGAGGACACGCGCTGCCCACTGCGCCAGGGAGGCACACAGGAATACTCGCCACCGCCAGCCTCACTAAGTAGTTCTAATTTCAGAATTCGTTTCCCACCATGCCGAACACGAAAGGGTGGACTTCTCAGCGGAAGTCAATCCTGCGTCTAGTTACGGTGCCTCGCCCTGGAAGCAGCGTGGCAAAGCGTTCGGATGTGCTGGCGGGCAGGGCGCCTGCAGCAGATTCGCTTCGGCCTCTGGTGGCAGCAGGGGCGGCAACGGATCACGACACACGAAGCCTGCAGCGCAGTGCGGTGGTGGTGTAACGGTCAGCATGGTTGCTTCCCAAGCAGTTGATCCGGGTTCGATTCTCGGCCACCGCAGGAGCATTGTCATTTTTGCCTAGCGCAATAGTGTGTGTTCAACACCATGCGATCCTCGAAATTGCCAAGTGTCGCGGCACAAGTAGTATCTGCTCGTCTCTCGCCTCGTTCCAGCTAAGTGGGTGGGTCCTTCAGTTGATTTCACTTCATCGTGTGTCGACTTGGCCCGACTTTGCTCGACTGCCGCTCGCTGCCGCTCGGCAGTGGGGCCGATATGACAGGAGAAGTACGACAATCGGCTGCGAGAAATAAGGTAATCAAGAGTACCTTTCCTTTTCAATACGAAAAGCTAAATTTTCATTTACAAATTTCGGAAATCTCACTGCTTCGCTACGGTGTTATCTACGATATTTGAGAAATTCTCTGTGGATTCGTACGGTTGTGTTATTGCCAAAGTCGTTCTGGCACTTAACTTGCGCTCTTTTTGGCAAACAAGCTCTTTAAATTACGTTAACGAACATATGATCCAAAATTTAAATTGCTGAGGGACGCATCATAGCACAACAACACTGTAACACAAAAGGGGGAGGGTGGGGGTGAAAGTGGAAAGGTCCAATAGCACGCAGAGTTCCCGCCCATCACCCATCTAATCACTAGCCACGCCCACCTCTGCTTAACTTCATTAATCGAAAGGGAGCCGGCCGTTGACGACAACTGAGTGAAACGTTCAGACTTGTAGCTCGATGTGCAGGTAGTTTTGGAATCTGCCTCGCAGAGTCTCGCAGGAGACTGCATTTCCTATTAGCGAAGAAAATGGAATGGCCTGTGGAGGGATCGAACCCATGACCGTGTTACTAGCACGACGCTATAGCCCACTGAGCTAACGGGCCACGCAACACTGTCGCATCAGCAGTCCAAAACCATCTCCTCTTCCTTCTAAGCGGTCCGCCATTCACGTGAGCATGTATCTCTTTTTCTTGACTTTCTCTCACCTTATACATGGAACCCAGAGCAGCAACACCACGAAGACGAAAAACGGCCGTGAGACGTTTCCTCATCCCAGCCCAGAAAATTCACATTCCGGTACCGGGAATCGAACCCGGGCCTCCTGGGTGAAAGCCAGGTATCCTAGCCACTAGACCATACCGGACATACTTCAAGGATCCACTACGTGTGTTTGCTTCCAGAAATACTTCTCCTGCACGCAACTTTACTGCCGAATCTGGCGCCAACGCTGAACTCTGTCCGCCGCCCAAGTCATACTACACAAACATCGCTTTCAGTCTCGAGTGCAACTAGCAAAACTGTAATTAGTAATAACTGGAAACAAACACTCTCACGTTGACGCAAAGAAGCCTAGGTGGTAATAAACGGCATATACGGCCTTACCTCGCAAAAGCTATGCTGTGCGTTTCACCGTCGTGGAGAGAAAATGAGATGGCTGAGGTGAGGATCGAACGTACGCCCGTAAGAAGAGGACACGCGCTGCCCACTGCGCCAGGGAGGCACACAGGAATACTCGCCACCGCCAGCCTCACTAAGTAGTTCTAATTTCAGAATTCGTTTCCCACCATGCCGAACACGAAAGGGTGGACTTCTCAGCGGAAGTCAATCCTGCGTCTAGTTACGGTGCCTCGCCCTGGAAGCAGCGTGGCAAAGCGTTCGGATGTGCTGGCGGGCAGGGCGCCTGCAGCAGATTCGCTTCGGCCTCTGGTGGCAGCAGGGGCGGCAACGGATCACGACACACGAAGCCTGCAGCGCAGTGCGGTGGTGGTGTAACGGTCAGCATGGTTGCTTCCCAAGCAGTTGATCCGGGTTCGATTCTCGGCCACCGCAGGAGCATTGTCATTTTTGCCTAGCGCAATAGTGTGTGTTCAACACCATGCGATCCTCGAAATTGCCAAGTGTCGCGGCACAAGTAGTATCTGCTCGTCTCTCGCCTCGTTCCAGCTAAGTGGGTGGGTCCTTCAGTTGATTTCACTTCATCGTGTGTCGACTTGTCCCGACTTTGCTCGACTGCCGCTCGCTGCCGCTCGGCAGTGGGGCCGATATGACAGGAGAAGTACGACAATCGGCTGCGAGAAATAAGGTAATCAAGAGTACCTTTCCTTTTCAATACGAAAAGCTAAATTTTCATTTACAAATTTCGGAAATCTCACTGCTTCGCTACGGTGTTATCTACGATATTTGAGAAATTCTCTGTGGATTCGTACGGTTGTGTTATTGCCAAAGTCGTTCTGGCACTTAACTTGCGCTCTTTTTGGCAAACAACCTCTTTAAATTACGTTAACGAACATATGATCCAAAATTTAAATTGCTGAGGGACGCATCATAGCACAACAACACTGTAACACAAAAGGGGGAGGGTGGGGGTGAAAGTGGAAAGGTCCAATAGCACGCAGAGTTCCCGCCCATCACCCATCTAATCACTAGCCACGCCCACCTCTGCTTAACTTCATTAATCGAAAGGGAGCCGGCCGTTGACGACAACTGAGTGAAACGTTCAGACTTGTAGCTCGATGTGCAGGTAGTTTTGGAATCTGCCTCGCAGAGTCTCGCAGGAGACTGCATTTCCTATTAGCGAAGAAAATGGAATGGCCTGTGGAGGGATCGAACCCATGACCGTGTTACTAGCACGACGCTATAGCCCACTGAGCTAACGGGCCACGCAACACTGTCGCATCAGCAGTCCAAAACCATCTCCTCTTCCTTCTAAGCGGTCCGCCATTCACGTGAGCATGTATCTCTTTTTCTTGACTTTCTCTCACCTTATACATGGAACCCAGAGCAGCAACACCACGAAGACGAAAAACGGCCGTCAGACGTTTCCTCATCCCAGCCCAGAAAATTCACATTCCGGTACCGGGAATCGAACCCGGGCCTCCTGGGTGAAAGCCAGGTATCCTAGCCACTAGACCATACCGGACATACTTCAAGGATCCACTACGTGTGTTTGCTTCCAGAAATACTTCTCCTGCACGCAACTTTACTGCCGAATCTGGCGCCAACGCTGAACTCTGTCCGCCGCCCAAGTCATACTACACAAACATCGCTTTCAGTCTCGAGTGCAACTAGCAAAACTGTAATTAGTAATAACTGGAAACAAACACTCTCACGTTGACGCAAAGAAGCCTAGGTGGTAATAAACGGCATATACGGCCTTACCTCGCAAAAGCTATGCTGTGCGTTTCACCGTCGTGGAGAGAAAATGAGATGGCTGAGGTGAGGATCGAACGTACGCCCGTAAGAAGAGGACACGCGCTGCCCACTGCGCCAGGGAGGCACACAGGAATACTCGCCACCGCCAGCCTCACTAAGTAGTTCTAATTTCAGAATTCGTTTCCCACCATGCCGAACACGAAAGGGTGGACTTCTCAGCGGAAGTCAATCCTGCGTCTAGTTACGGTGCCTCGCCCTGGAAGCAGCGTGGCAAAGCGTTCGGATGTGCTGGCGGGCAGGGCGCCTGCAGCAGATTCGCTTCGGCCTCTGGTGGCAGCAGGGGCGGCAACGGATCACGACACACGAAGCCTGCAGCGCAGTGCGGTGGTGGTGTAACGGTCAGCATGGTTGCTTCCCAAGCAGTTGATCCGGGTTCGATTCTCGGCCACCGCAGGAGCATTGTCATTTTTGCCTAGCGCAATAGTGTGTGTTCAACACCATGCGATCCTCGAAATTGCCAAGTGTCGCGGCACAAGTAGTATCTGCTCGTCTCTCGCCTCGTTCCAGCTAAGTGGGTGGGTCCTTCAGTTGATTTCACTTCATCGTGTGTCGACTTGGCCCGACTTTGCTCGACTGCCGCTCGCTGCCGCTCGGCAGTGGGGCCGATATGACAGGAGAAGTACGACAATCGGCTGCGAGAAATAAGGTAATCAAGAGTACCTTTCCTTTTCAATACGAAAAGCTAAATTTTCATTTACAAATTTCGGAAATCTCACTGCTTCGCTACGGTGTTATCTACGATATTTGAGAAATTCTCTGTGGATTCGTACGGTTGTGTTATTGCCAAAGTCGTTCTGGCACTTAACTTGCGCTCTTTTTGGCAAACAAGCTCTTTAAATTACGTTAACGAACATATGATCCAAAATTTAAATTGCTGAGGGACGCATCATAGCACAACAACACTGTAACACAAAAGGGGGAGGGTGGGGGTGAAAGTGGAAAGGTCCAATAGCACGCAGAGTTCCCGCCCATCACCCATCTAATCACTAGCCACGCCCACCTCTGCTTAACTTCATTAATCGAAAGGGAGCCGGCCGTTGACGACAACTGAGTGAAACGTTCAGACTTGTAGCTCGATGTGCAGGTAGTTTTGGAATCTGCCTCGCAGAGTCTCGCAGGAGACTGCATTTCCTATTAGCGAAGAAAATGGAATGGCCTGTGGAGGGATCGAACCCATGACCGTGTTACTAGCACGACGCTATAGCCCACTGAGCTAACGGGCCACGCAACACTGTCGCATCAGCAGTCCAAAACCATCTCCTCTTCCTTCTAAGCGGTCCGCCATTCACGTGAGCATGTATCTCTTTTTCTTGACTTTCTCTCACCTTATACATGGAACCCAGAGCAGCAACACCACGAAGACGAAAAACGGCCGTCAGACGTTTCCTCATCCCAGCCCAGAAAATTCACATTCCGGTACCGGGAATCGAACCCGGGCCTCCTGGGTGAAAGCCAGGTATCCTAGCCACTAGACCATACCGGACATACTTCAAGGATCCACTACGTGTGTTTGCTTCCAGAAATACTTCTCCTGCACGCAACTTTACTGCCGAATCTGGCGCCAACGCTGAACTCTGTCCGCCGCCCAAGTCATACTACACAAACATCGCTTTCAGTCTCGAGTGCAACTAGCAAAACTGTAATTAGTAATAACTGGAAACAAACACTCTCACGTTGACGCAAAGAAGCCTAGGTGGTAATAAACGGCATATACGGCCTTACCTCGCAAAAGCTATGCTGTGCGTTTCACCGTCGTGGAGAGAAAATGAGATGGCTGAGGTGAGGATCGAACGTACGCCCGTAAGAAGAGGACACGCGCTGCCCACTGCGCCAGGGAGGCACACAGGAATACTCGCCACCGCCAGCCTCACTAAGTAGTTCTAATTTCAGAATTCGTTTCCCACCATGCCGAACACGAAAGGGTGGACTTCTCAGCGGAAGTCAATCCTGCGTCTAGTTACGGTGCCTCGCCCTGGAAGCAGCGTGGCAAAGCGTTCGGATGTGCTGGCGGGCAGGGCGCCTGCAGCAGATTCGCTTCGGCCTCTGGTGGCAGCAGGGGCGGCAACGGATCACGACACACGAAGCCTGCAGCGCAGTGCGGTGGTGGTGTAACGGTCAGCATGGTTGCTTCCCAAGCAGTTGATCCGGGTTCGATTCTCGGCCACCGCAGGAGCATTGTCATTTTTGCCTAGCGCAATAGTGTGTGTTCAACACCATGCGATCCTCGAAATTGCCAAGTGTCGCGGCACAAGTAGTATCTGCTCGTCTCTCGCCTCGTTCCAGCTAAGTGGGTGGGTCCTTCAGTTGATTTCACTTCATCGTGTGTCGACTTGGCCCGACTTTGCTCGACTGCCGCTCGCTGCCGCTCGGCAGTGGGGCCGATATGACAGGAGAAGTACGACAATCGGCTGCGAGAAATAAGGTAATCAAGAGTACCTTTCCTTTTCAATACGAAAAGCTAAATTTTCATTTACAAATTTCGGAAATCTCACTGCTTCGCTACGGTGTTATCTACGATATTTGAGAAATTCTCTGTGGATTCGTACGGTTGTGTTATTGCCAAAGTCGTTCTGGCACTTAACTTGCGCTCTTTTTGGCAAACAAGCTCTTTAAATTACGTTAACGAACATATGATCCAAAATTTAAATTGCTGAGGGACGCATCATAGCACAACAACACTGTAACACAAAAGGGGGAGGGTGGGGGTGAAAGTGGAAAGGTCCAATAGCACGCAGAGTTCCCGCCCATCACCCATCTAATCACTAGCCACGCCCACCTCTGCTTAACTTCATTAATCGAAAGGGAGCCGGCCGTTGACGACAACTGAGTGAAACGTTCAGACTTGTAGCTCGATGTGCAGGTAGTTTTGGAATCTGCCTCGCAGAGTCTCGCAGGAGACTGCATTTCCTATTAGCGAAGAAAATGGAATGGCCTGTGGAGGGATCGAACCCATGACCGTGTTACTAGCACGACGCTATAGCCCACTGAGCTAACGGGCCACGCAACACTGTCGCATCAGCAGTCCAAAACCATCTCCTCTTCCTTCTAAGCGGTCCGCCATTCACGTGAGCATGTATCTCTTTTTCTTGACTTTCTCTCACCTTATACATGGAACCCAGAGCAGCAACACCACGAAGACGAAAAACGGCCGTCAGACGTTTCCTCATCCCAGCCCAGAAAATTCACATTCCGGTACCGGGAATCGAACCCGGGCCTCCTGGGTGAAAGCCAGGTATCCTAGCCACTAGACCATACCGGACATACTTCAAGGATCCACTACGTGTGTTTGCTTCCAGAAATACTTCTCCTGCACGCAACTTTACTGCCGAATCTGGCGCCAACGCTGAACTCTGTCCGCCGCCCAAGTCATACTACACAAACATCGCTTTCAGTCTCGAGTGCAACTAGCAAAACTGTAATTAGTAATAACTGGAAACAAACACTCTCACGTTGACGCAAAGAAGCCTAGGTGGTAATAAACGGCATATACGGCCTTACCTCGCAAAAGCTATGCTGTGCGTTTCACCGTCGTGGAGAGAAAATGAGATGGCTGAGGTGAGGATCGAACGTACGCCCGTAAGAAGAGGACACGCGCTGCCCACTGCGCCAGGGAGGCACACAGGAATACTCGCCACCGCCAGCCTCACTAAGTAGTTCTAATTTCAGAATTCGTTTCCCACCATGCCGAACACGAAAGGGTGGACTTCTCAGCGGAAGTCAATCCTGCGTCTAGTTACGGTGCCTCGCCCTGGAAGCAGCGTGGCAAAGCGTTCGGATGTGCTGGCGGGCAGGGCGCCTGCAGCAGATTCGCTTCGGCCTCTGGTGGCAGCAGGGGCGGCAACGGATCACGACACACGAAGCCTGCAGCGCAGTGCGGTGGTGGTGTAACGGTCAGCATGGTTGCTTCCCAAGCAGTTGATCCGGGTTCGATTCTCGGCCACCGCAGGAGCATTGTCATTTTTGCCTAGCGCAATAGTGTGTGTTCAACACCATGCGATCCTCGAAATTGCCAAGTGTCGCGGCACAAGTAGTATCTGCTCGTCTCTCGCCTCGTTCCAGCTAAGTGGGTGGGTCCTTCAGTTGATTTCACTTCATCGTGTGTCGACTTGGCCCGACTTTGCTCGACTGCCGCTCGCTGCCGCTCGGCAGTGGGGCCGATATGACAGGAGAAGTACGACAATCGGCTGCGAGAAATAAGGTAATCAAGAGTACCTTTCCTTTTCAATACGAAAAGCTAAATTTTCATTTACAAATTTCGGAAATCTCACTGCTTCGCTACGGTGTTATCTACGATATTTGAGAAATTCTCTGTGGATTCGTACGGTTGTGTTATTGCCAAAGTCGTTCTGGCACTTAACTTGCGCTCTTTTTGGCAAACAAGCTCTTTAAATTACGTTAACGAACATATGATCCAAAATTTAAATTGCTGAGGGACGCATCATAGCACAACAACACTGTAACACAAAAGGGGGAGGGTGGGGGTGAAAGTGGAAAGGTCCAATAGCACGCAGAGTTCCCGCCCATCACCCATCTAATCACTAGCCACGCCCACCTCTGCTTAACTTCATTAATCGAAAGGGAGCCGGCCGTTGACGACAACTGAGTGAAACGTTCAGACTTGTAGCTCGATGTGCAGGTAGTTTTGGAATCTGCCTCGCAGAGTCTCGCAGGAGACTGCATTTCCTATTAGCGAAGAAAATGGAATGGCCTGTGGAGGGATCGAACCCATGACCGTGTTACTAGCACGACGCTATAGCCCACTGAGCTAACGGGCCACGCAACACTGTCGCATCAGCAGTCCAAAACCATCTCCTCTTCCTTCTAAGCGGTCCGCCATTCACGTGAGCATGTATCTCTTTTTCTTGACTTTCTCTCACCTTATACATGGAACCCAGAGCAGCAACACCACGAAGACGAAAAACGGCCGTGAGACGTTTCCTCATCCCAGCCCAGAAAATTCACATTCCGGTACCGGGAATCGAACCCGGGCCTCCTGGGTGAAAGCCAGGTATCCTAGCCACTAGACCATACCGGACATACTTCAAGGATCCACTACGTGTGTTTGCTTCCAGAAATACTTCTCCTGCACGCAACTTTACTGCCGAATCTGGCGCCAACGCTGAACTCTGTCCGCCGCCCAAGTCATACTACACAAACATCGCTTTCAGTCTCGAGTGCAACTAGCAAAACTGTAATTAGTAATAACTGGAAACAAACACTCTCACGTTGACGCAAAGAAGCCTAGGTGGTAATAAACGGCATATACGGCCTTACCTCGCAAAAGCTATGCTGTGCGTTTCACCGTCGTGGAGAGAAAATGAGATGGCTGAGGTGAGGATCGAACGTACGCCCGTAAGAAGAGGACACGCGCTGCCCACTGCGCCAGGGAGGCACACAGGAATACTCGCCACCGCCAGCCTCACTAAGTAGTTCTAATTTCAGAATTCGTTTCCCACCATGCCGAACACGAAAGGGTGGACTTCTCAGCGGAAGTCAATCCTGCGTCTAGTTACGGTGCCTCGCCCTGGAAGCAGCGTGGCAAAGCGTTCGGATGTGCTGGCGGGCAGGGCGCCTGCAGCAGATTCGCTTCGGCCTCTGGTGGCAGCAGGGGCGGCAACGGATCACGACACACGAAGCCTGCAGCGCAGTGCGGTGGTGGTGTAACGGTCAGCATGGTTGCTTCCCAAGCAGTTGATCCGGGTTCGATTCTCGGCCACCGCAGGAGCATTGTCATTTTTGCCTAGCGCAATAGTGTGTGTTCAACACCATGCGATCCTCGAAATTGCCAAGTGTCGCGGCACAAGTAGTATCTGCTCGTCTCTCGCCTCGTTCCAGCTAAGTGGGTGGGTCCTTCAGTTGATTTCACTTCATCGTGTGTCGACTTGGCCCGACTTTGCTCGACTGCCGCTCGCTGCCGCTCGGCAGTGGGGCCGATATGACAGGAGAAGTACGACAATCGGCTGCGAGAAATAAGGTAATCAAGAGTACCTTTCCTTTTCAATACGAAAAGCTAAATTTTCATTTACAAATTTCGGAAATCTCACTGCTTCGCTACGGTGTTATCTACGATATTTGAGAAATTCTCTGTGGATTCGTACGGTTGTGTTATTGCCAAAGTCGTTCTGGCACTTAACTTGCGCTCTTTTTGGCAAACAAGCTCTTTAAATTACGTTAACGAACATATGATCCAAAATTTAAATTGCTGAGGGACGCATCATAGCACAACAACACTGTAACACAAAAGGGGGAGGGTGGGGGTGAAAGTGGAAAGGTCCAATAGCACGCAGAGTTCCCGCCCATCACCCATCTAATCACTAGCCACGCCCACCTCTGCTTAACTTCATTAATCGAAAGGGAGCCGGCCGTTGACGACAACTGAGTGAAACGTTCAGACTTGTAGCTCGATGTGCAGGTAGTTTTGGAATCTGCCTCGCAGAGTCTCGCAGGAGACTGCATTTCCTATTAGCGAAGAAAATGGAATGGCCTGTGGAGGGATCGAACCCATGACCGTGTTACTAGCACGACGCTATAGCCCACTGAGCTAACGGGCCACGCAACACTGTCGCATCAGCAGTCCAAAACCATCTCCTCTTCCTTCTAAGCGGTCCGCCATTCACGTGAGCATGTATCTCTTTTTCTTGACTTTCTCTCACCTTATACATGGAACCCAGAGCAGCAACACCACGAAGACGAAAAACGGCCGTGAGACGTTTCCTCATCCCAGCCCAGAAAATTCACATTCCGGTACCGGGAATCGAACCCGGGCCTCCTGGGTGAAAGCCAGGTATCCTAGCCACTAGACCATACCGGACATACTTCAAGGATCCACTACGTGTGTTTGCTTCCAGAAATACTTCTCCTGCACGCAACTTTACTGCCGAATCTGGCGCCAACGCTGAACTCTGTCCGCCGCCCAAGTCATACTACACAAACATCGCTTTCAGTCTCGAGTGCAACTAGCAAAACTGTAATTAGTAATAACTGGAAACAAACACTCTCACGTTGACGCAAAGAAGCCTAGGTGGTAATAAACGGCATATACGGCCTTACCTCGCAAAAGCTATGCTGTGCGTTTCACCGTCGTGGAGAGAAAATGAGATGGCTGAGGTGAGGATCGAACGTACGCCCGTAAGAAGAGGACACGCGCTGCCCACTGCGCCAGGGAGGCACACAGGAATACTCGCCACCGCCAGCCTCACTAAGTAGTTCTAATTTCAGAATTCGTTTCCCACCATGCCGAACACGAAAGGGTGGACTTCTCAGCGGAAGTCAATCCTGCGTCTAGTTACGGTGCCTCGCCCTGGAAGCAGCGTGGCAAAGCGTTCGGATGTGCTGGCGGGCAGGGCGCCTGCAGCAGATTCGCTTCGGCCTCTGGTGGCAGCAGGGGCGGCAACGGATCACGACACACGAAGCCTGCAGCGCAGTGCGGTGGTGGTGTAACGGTCAGCATGGTTGCTTCCCAAGCAGTTGATCCGGGTTCGATTCTCGGCCACCGCAGGAGCATTGTCATTTTTGCCTAGCGCAATAGTGTGTGTTCAA
Source organism: Schistocerca nitens (assembly GCF_023898315.1). Classification (NCBI taxonomy): domain Eukaryota; kingdom Metazoa; phylum Arthropoda; class Insecta; order Orthoptera; family Acrididae; genus Schistocerca; species Schistocerca nitens. The sequence continues at coordinate 34,961 of NW_026045886.1, forward strand.
CACCATGCGATCCTCGAAATTGCCAAGTGTCGCGGCACAAGTAGTATCTGCTCGTCTCTCGCCTCGTTCCAGCTAAGTGGGTGGGTCCTTCAGTTGATTTCACTTCATCGTGTGTCGACTTGTCCCGACTTTGCTCGACTGCCGCTCGCTGCCGCTCGGCAGTGGGGCCGATATGACAGGAGAAGTACGACAATCGGCTGCGAGAAATAAGGTAATCAAGAGTACCTTTCCTTTTCAATACGAAAAGCTAAATTTTCATTTACAAATTTCGGAAATCTCACTGCTTCGCTACGGTGTTATCTACGATATTTGAGAAATTCTCTGTGGATTCGTACGGTTGTGTTATTGCCAAAGTCGTTCTGGCACTTAACTTGCGCTCTTTTTGGCAAACAACCTCTTTAAATTACGTTAACGAACATATGATCCAAAATTTAAATTGCTGAGGGACGCATCATAGCACAACAACACTGTAACACAAAAGGGGGAGGGTGGGGGTGAAAGTGGAAAGGTCCAATAGCACGCAGAGTTCCCGCCCATCACCCATCTAATCACTAGCCACGCCCACCTCTGCTTAACTTCATTAATCGAAAGGGAGCCGGCCGTTGACGACAACTGAGTGAAACGTTCAGACTTGTAGCTCGATGTGCAGGTAGTTTTGGAATCTGCCTCGCAGAGTCTCGCAGGAGACTGCATTTCCTATTAGCGAAGAAAATGGAATGGCCTGTGGAGGGATCGAACCCATGACCGTGTTACTAGCACGACGCTATAGCCCACTGAGCTAACGGGCCACGCAACACTGTCGCATCAGCAGTCCAAAACCATCTCCTCTTCCTTCTAAGCGGTCCGCCATTCACGTGAGCATGTATCTCTTTTTCTTGACTTTCTCTCACCTTATACATGGAACCCAGAGCAGCAACACCACGAAGACGAAAAACGGCCGTCAGACGTTTCCTCATCCCAGCCCAGAAAATTCACATTCCGGTACCGGGAATCGAACCCGGGCCTCCTGGGTGAAAGCCAGGTATCCTAGCCACTAGACCATACCGGACATACTTCAAGGATCCACTACGTGTGTTTGCTTCCAGAAATACTTCTCCTGCACGCAACTTTACTGCCGAATCTGGCGCCAACGCTGAACTCTGTCCGCCGCCCAAGTCATACTACACAAACATCGCTTTCAGTCTCGAGTGCAACTAGCAAAACTGTAATTAGTAATAACTGGAAACAAACACTCTCACGTTGACGCAAAGAAGCCTAGGTGGTAATAAACGGCATATACGGCCTTACCTCGCAAAAGCTATGCTGTGCGTTTCACCGTCGTGGAGAGAAAATGAGATGGCTGAGGTGAGGATCGAACGTACGCCCGTAAGAAGAGGACACGCGCTGCCCACTGCGCCAGGGAGGCACACAGGAATACTCGCCACCGCCAGCCTCACTAAGTAGTTCTAATTTCAGAATTCGTTTCCCACCATGCCGAACACGAAAGGGTGGACTTCTCAGCGGAAGTCAATCCTGCGTCTAGTTACGGTGCCTCGCCCTGGAAGCAGCGTGGCAAAGCGTTCGGATGTGCTGGCGGGCAGGGCGCCTGCAGCAGATTCGCTTCGGCCTCTGGTGGCAGCAGGGGCGGCAACGGATCACGACACACGAAGCCTGCAGCGCAGTGCGGTGGTGGTGTAACGGTCAGCATGGTTGCTTCCCAAGCAGTTGATCCGGGTTCGATTCTCGGCCACCGCAGGAGCATTGTCATTTTTGCCTAGCGCAATAGTGTGTGTTCAACACCATGCGATCCTCGAAATTGCCAAGTGTCGCGGCACAAGTAGTATCTGCTCGTCTCTCGCCTCGTTCCAGCTAAGTGGGTGGGTCCTTCAGTTGATTTCACTTCATCGTGTGTCGACTTGGCCCGACTTTGCTCGACTGCCGCTCGTTGCCGCTCGGCAGTGGGGCCGATATGACAGGAGAAGTACGACAATCGGCTGCGAGAAATAAGGTAATCAAGAGTACCTTTCCTTTTCAATACGAAAAGCTAAATTTTCATTTACAAATTTCGGAAATCTCACTGCTTCGCTACGGTGTTATCTACGATATTTGAGAAATTCTCTGTGGATTCGTACGGTTGTGTTATTGCCAAAGTCGTTCTGGCACTTAACTTGCGCTCTTTTTGGCAAACAAGCTCTTTAAATTACGTTAACGAACATATGATCCAAAATTTAAATTGCTGAGGGACGCATCATAGCACAACAACACTGTAACACAAAAGGGGGAGGGTGGGGGTGAAAGTGGAAAGGTCCAATAGCACGCAGAGTTCCCGCCCATCACCCATCTAATCACTAGCCACGCCCACCTCTGCTTAACTTCATTAATCGAAAGGGAGCCGGCCGTTGACGACAACTGAGTGAAACGTTCAGACTTGTAGCTCGATGTGCAGGTAGTTTTGGAATCTGCCTCGCAGAGTCTCGCAGGAGACTGCATTTCCTATTAGCGAAGAAAATGGAATGGCCTGTGGAGGGATCGAACCCATGACCGTGTTACTAGCACGACGCTATAGCCCACTGAGCTAACGGGCCACGCAACACTGTCGCATCAGCAGTCCAAAACCATCTCCTCTTCCTTCTAAGCGGTCCGCCATTCACGTGAGCATGTATCTCTTTTTCTTGACTTTCTCTCACCTTATACATGGAACCCAGAGCAGCAACACCACGAAGACGAAAAACGGCCGTCAGACGTTTCCTCATCCCAGCCCAGAAAATTCACATTCCGGTACCGGGAATCGAACCCGGGCCTCCTGGGTGAAAGCCAGGTATCCTAGCCACTAGACCATACCGGACATACTTCAAGGATCCACTACGTGTGTTTGCTTCCAGAAATACTTCTCCTGCACGCAACTTTACTGCCGAATCTGGCGCCAACGCTGAACTCTGTCCGCCGCCCAAGTCATACTACACAAACATCGCTTTCAGTCTCGAGTGCAACTAGCAAAACTGTAATTAGTAATAACTGGAAACAAACACTCTCACGTTGACGCAAAGAAGCCTAGGTGGTAATAAACGGCATATACGGCCTTACCTCGCAAAAGCTATGCTGTGCGTTTCACCGTCGTGGAGAGAAAATGAGATGGCTGAGGTGAGGATCGAACGTACGCCCGTAAGAAGAGGACACGCGCTGCCCACTGCGCCAGGGAGGCACACAGGAATACTCGCCACCGCCAGCCTCACTAAGTAGTTCTAATTTCAGAATTCGTTTCCCACCATGCCGAACACGAAAGGGTGGACTTCTCAGCGGAAGTCAATCCTGCGTCTAGTTACGGTGCCTCGCCCTGGAAGCAGCGTGGCAAAGCGTTCGGATGTGCTGGCGGGCAGGGCGCCTGCAGCAGATTCGCTTCGGCCTCTGGTGGCAGCAGGGGCGGCAACGGATCACGACACACGAAGCCTGCAGCGCAGTGCGGTGGTGGTGTAACGGTCAGCATGGTTGCTTCCCAAGCAGTTGATCCGGGTTCGATTCTCGGCCACCGCAGGAGCATTGTCATTTTTGCCTAGCGCAATAGTGTGTGTTCAACACCATGCGATCCTCGAAATTGCCAAGTGTCGCGGCACAAGTAGTATCTGCTCGTCTCTCGCCTCGTTCCAGCTAAGTGGGTGGGTCCTTCAGTTGATTTCACTTCATCGTGTGTCGACTTGGCCCGACTTTGCTCGACTGCCGCTCGCTGCCGCTCGGCAGTGGGGCCGATATGACAGGAGAAGTACGACAATCGGCTGCGAGAAATAAGGTAATCAAGAGTACCTTTCCTTTTCAATACGAAAAGCTAAATTTTCATTTACAAATTTCGGAAATCTCACTGCTTCGCTACGGTGTTATCTACGATATTTGAGAAATTCTCTGTGGATTCGTACGGTTGTGTTATTGCCAAAGTCGTTCTGGCACTTAACTTGCGCTCTTTTTGGCAAACAAGCTCTTTAAATTACGTTAACGAACATATGATCCAAAATTTAAATTGCTGAGGGACGCATCATAGCACAACAACACTGTAACACAAAAGGGGGAGGGTGGGGGTGAAAGTGGAAAGGTCCAATAGCACGCAGAGTTCCCGCCCATCACCCATCTAATCACTAGCCACGCCCACCTCTGCTTAACTTCATTAATCGAAAGGGAGCCGGCCGTTGACGACAACTGAGTGAAACGTTCAGACTTGTAGCTCGATGTGCAGGTAGTTTTGGAATCTGCCTCGCAGAGTCTCGCAGGAGACTGCATTTCCTATTAGCGAAGAAAATGGAATGGCCTGTGGAGGGATCGAACCCATGACCGTGTTACTAGCACGACGCTATAGCCCACTGAGCTAACGGGCCACGCAACACTGTCGCATCAGCAGTCCAAAACCATCTCCTCTTCCTTCTAAGCGGTCCGCCATTCACGTGAGCATGTATCTCTTTTTCTTGACTTTCTCTCACCTTATACATGGAACCCAGAGCAGCAACACCACGAAGACGAAAAACGGCCGTCAGACGTTTCCTCATCCCAGCCCAGAAAATTCACATTCCGGTACCGGGAATCGAACCCGGGCCTCCTGGGTGAAAGCCAGGTATCCTAGCCACTAGACCATACCGGACATACTTCAAGGATCCACTACGTGTGTTTGCTTCCAGAAATACTTCTCCTGCACGCAACTTTACTGCCGAATCTGGCGCCAACGCTGAACTCTGTCCGCCGCCCAAGTCATACTACACAAACATCGCTTTCAGTCTCGAGTGCAACTAGCAAAACTGTAATTAGTAATAACTGGAAACAAACACTCTCACGTTGACGCAAAGAAGCCTAGGTGGTAATAAACGGCATATACGGCCTTACCTCGCAAAAGCTATGCTGTGCGTTTCACCGTCGTGGAGAGAAAATGAGATGGCTGAGGTGAGGATCGAACGTACGCCCGTAAGAAGAGGACACGCGCTGCCCACTGCGCCAGGGAGGCACACAGGAATACTCGCCACCGCCAGCCTCACTAAGTAGTTCTAATTTCAGAATTCGTTTCCCACCATGCCGAACACGAAAGGGTGGACTTCTCAGCGGAAGTCAATCCTGCGTCTAGTTACGGTGCCTCGCCCTGGAAGCAGCGTGGCAAAGCGTTCGGATGTGCTGGCGGGCAGGGCGCCTGCAGCAGATTCGCTTCGGCCTCTGGTGGCAGCAGGGGCGGCAACGGATCACGACACACGAAGCCTGCAGCGCAGTGCGGTGGTGGTGTAACGGTCAGCATGGTTGCTTCCCAAGCAGTTGATCCGGGTTCGATTCTCGGCCACCGCAGGAGCATTGTCATTTTTGCCTAGCGCAATAGTGTGTGTTCAACACCATGCGATCCTCGAAATTGCCAAGTGTCGCGGCACAAGTAGTATCTGCTCGTCTCTCGCCTCGTTCCAGCTAAGTGGGTGGGTCCTTCAGTTGATTTCACTTCATCGTGTGTCGACTTGGCCCGACTTTGCTCGACTGCCGCTCGCTGCCGCTCGGCAGTGGGGCCGATATGACAGGAGAAGTACGACAATCGGCTGCGAGAAATAAGGTAATCAAGAGTACCTTTCCTTTTCAATACGAAAAGCTAAATTTTCATTTACAAATTTCGGAAATCTCACTGCTTCGCTACGGTGTTATCTACGATATTTGAGAAATTCTCTGTGGATTCGTACGGTTGTGTTATTGCCAAAGTCGTTCTGGCACTTAACTTGCGCTCTTTTTGGCAAACAAGCTCTTTAAATTACGTTAACGAACATATGATCCAAAATTTAAATTGCTGAGGGACGCATCATAGCACAACAACACTGTAACACAAAAGGGGGAGGGTGGGGGTGAAAGTGGAAAGGTCCAATAGCACGCAGAGTTCCCGCCCATCACCCATCTAATCACTAGCCACGCCCACCTCTGCTTAACTTCATTAATCGAAAGGGAGCCGGCCGTTGACGACAACTGAGTGAAACGTTCAGACTTGTAGCTCGATGTGCAGGTAGTTTTGGAATCTGCCTCGCAGAGTCTCGCAGGAGACTGCATTTCCTATTAGCGAAGAAAATGGAATGGCCTGTGGAGGGATCGAACCCATGACCGTGTTACTAGCACGACGCTATAGCCCACTGAGCTAACGGGCCACGCAACACTGTCGCATCAGCAGTCCAAAACCATCTCCTCTTCCTTCTAAGCGGTCCGCCATTCACGTGAGCATGTATCTCTTTTTCTTGACTTTCTCTCACCTTATACATGGAACCCAGAGCAGCAACACCACGAAGACGAAAAACGGCCGTGAGACGTTTCCTCATCCCAGCCCAGAAAATTCACATTCCGGTACCGGGAATCGAACCCGGGCCTCCTGGGTGAAAGCCAGGTATCCTAGCCACTAGACCATACCGGACATACTTCAAGGATCCACTACGTGTGTTTGCTTCCAGAAATACTTCTCCTGCACGCAACTTTACTGCCGAATCTGGCGCCAACGCTGAACTCTGTCCGCCGCCCAAGTCATACTACACAAACATCGCTTTCAGTCTCGAGTGCAACTAGCAAAACTGTAATTAGTAATAACTGGAAACAAACACTCTCACGTTGACGCAAAGAAGCCTAGGTGGTAATAAACGGCATATACGGCCTTACCTCGCAAAAGCTATGCTGTGCGTTTCACCGTCGTGGAGAGAAAATGAGATGGCTGAGGTGAGGATCGAACGTACGCCCGTAAGAAGAGGACACGCGCTGCCCACTGCGCCAGGGAGGCACACAGGAATACTCGCCACCGCCAGCCTCACTAAGTAGTTCTAATTTCAGAATTCGTTTCCCACCATGCCGAACACGAAAGGGTGGACTTCTCAGCGGAAGTCAATCCTGCGTCTAGTTACGGTGCCTCGCCCTGGAAGCAGCGTGGCAAAGCGTTCGGATGTGCTGGCGGGCAGGGCGCCTGCAGCAGATTCGCTTCGGCCTCTGGTGGCAGCAGGGGCGGCAACGGATCACGACACACGAAGCCTGCAGCGCAGTGCGGTGGTGGTGTAACGGTCAGCATGGTTGCTTCCCAAGCAGTTGATCCGGGTTCGATTCTCGGCCACCGCAGGAGCATTGTCATTTTTGCCTAGCGCAATAGTGTGTGTTCAACACCATGCGATCCTCGAAATTGCCAAGTGTCGCGGCACAAGTAGTATCTGCTCGTCTCTCGCCTCGTTCCAGCTAAGTGGGTGGGTCCTTCAGTTGATTTCACTTCATCGTGTGTCGACTTGGCCCGACTTTGCTCGACTGCCGCTCGCTGCCGCTCGGCAGTGGGGCCGATATGACAGGAGAAGTACGACAATCGGCTGCGAGAAATAAGGTAATCAAGAGTACCTTTCCTTTTCAATACGAAAAGCTAAATTTTCATTTACAAATTTCGGAAATCTCACTGCTTCGCTACGGTGTTATCTACGATATTTGAGAAATTCTCTGTGGATTCGTACGGTTGTGTTATTGCCAAAGTCGTTCTGGCACTTAACTTGCGCTCTTTTTGGCAAACAAGCTCTTTAAATTACGTTAACGAACATATGATCCAAAATTTAAATTGCTGAGGGACGCATCATAGCACAACAACACTGTAACACAAAAGGGGGAGGGTGGGGGTGAAAGTGGAAAGGTCCAATAGCACGCAGAGTTCCCGCCCATCACCCATCTAATCACTAGCCACGCCCACCTCTGCTTAACTTCATTAATCGAAAGGGAGCCGGCCGTTGACGACAACTGAGTGAAACGTTCAGACTTGTAGCTCGATGTGCAGGTAGTTTTGGAATCTGCCTCGCAGAGTCTCGCAGGAGACTGCATTTCCTATTAGCGAAGAAAATGGAATGGCCTGTGGAGGGATCGAACCCATGACCGTGTTACTAGCACGACGCTATAGCCCACTGAGCTAACGGGCCACGCAACACTGTCGCATCAGCAGTCCAAAACCATCTCCTCTTCCTTCTAAGCGGTCCGCCATTCACGTGAGCATGTATCTCTTTTTCTTGACTTTCTCTCACCTTATACATGGAACCCAGAGCAGCAACACCACGAAGACGAAAAACGGCCGTCAGACGTTTCCTCATCCCAGCCCAGAAAATTCACATTCCGGTACCGGGAATCGAACCCGGGCCTCCTGGGTGAAAGCCAGGTATCCTAGCCACTAGACCATACCGGACATACTTCAAGGATCCACTACGTGTGTTTGCTTCCAGAAATACTTCTCCTGCACGCAACTTTACTGCCGAATCTGGCGCCAACGCTGAACTCTGTCCGCCGCCCAAGTCATACTACACAAACATCGCTTTCAGTCTCGAGTGCAACTAGCAAAACTGTAATTAGTAATAACTGGAAACAAACACTCTCACGTTGACGCAAAGAAGCCTAGGTGGTAATAAACGGCATATACGGCCTTACCTCGCAAAAGCTATGCTGTGCGTTTCACCGTCGTGGAGAGAAAATGAGATGGCTGAGGTGAGGATCGAACGTACGCCCGTAAGAAGAGGACACGCGCTGCCCACTGCGCCAGGGAGGCACACAGGAATACTCGCCACCGCCAGCCTCACTAAGTAGTTCTAATTTCAGAATTCGTTTCCCACCATGCCGAACACGAAAGGGTGGACTTCTCAGCGGAAGTCAATCCTGCGTCTAGTTACGGTGCCTCGCCCTGGAAGCAGCGTGGCAAAGCGTTCGGATGTGCTGGCGGGCAGGGCGCCTGCAGCAGATTCGCTTCGGCCTCTGGTGGCAGCAGGGGCGGCAACGGATCACGACACACGAAGCCTGCAGCGCAGTGCGGTGGTGGTGTAACGGTCAGCATGGTTGCTTCCCAAGCAGTTGATCCGGGTTCGATTCTCGGCCACCGCAGGAGCATTGTCATTTTTGCCTAGCGCAATAGTGTGTGTTCAACACCATGCGATCCTCGAAATTGCCAAGTGTCGCGGCACAAGTAGTATCTGCTCGTCTCTCGCCTCGTTCCAGCTAAGTGGGTGGGTCCTTCAGTTGATTTCACTTCATCGTGTGTCGACTTGGCCCGACTTTGCTCGACTGCCGCTCGCTGCCGCTCGGCAGTGGGGCCGATATGACAGGAGAAGTACGACAATCGGCTGCGAGAAATAAGGTAATCAAGAGTACCTTTCCTTTTCAATACGAAAAGCTAAATTTTCATTTACAAATTTCGGAAATCTCACTGCTTCGCTACGGTGTTATCTACGATATTTGAGAAATTCTCTGTGGATTCGTACGGTTGTGTTATTGCCAAAGTCGTTCTGGCACTTAACTTGCGCTCTTTTTGGCAAACAAGCTCTTTAAATTACGTTAACGAACATATGATCCAAAATTTAAATTGCTGAGGGACGCATCATAGCACAACAACACTGTAACACAAAAGGGGGAGGGTGGGGGTGAAAGTGGAAAGGTCCAATAGCACGCAGAGTTCCCGCCCATCACCCATCTAATCACTAGCCACGCCCACCTCTGCTTAACTTCATTAATCGAAAGGGAGCCGGCCGTTGACGACAACTGAGTGAAACGTTCAGACTTGTAGCTCGATGTGCAGGTAGTTTTGGAATCTGCCTCGCAGAGTCTCGCAGGAGACTGCATTTCCTATTAGCGAAGAAAATGGAATGGCCTGTGGAGGGATCGAACCCATGACCGTGTTACTAGCACGACGCTATAGCCCACTGAGCTAACGGGCCACGCAACACTGTCGCATCAGCAGTCCAAAACCATCTCCTCTTCCTTCTAAGCGGTCCGCCATTCACGTGAGCATGTATCTCTTTTTCTTGACTTTCTCTCACCTTATACATGGAACCCAGAGCAGCAACACCACGAAGACGAAAAACGGCCGTGAGACGTTTCCTCATCCCAGCCCAGAAAATTCACATTCCGGTACCGGGAATCGAACCCGGGCCTCCTGGGTGAAAGCCAGGTATCCTAGCCACTAGACCATACCGGACATACTTCAAGGATCCACTACGTGTGTTTGCTTCCAGAAATACTTCTCCTGCACGCAACTTTACTGCCGAATCTGGCGCCAACGCTGAACTCTGTCCGCCGCCCAAGTCATACTACACAAACATCGCTTTCAGTCTCGAGTGCAACTAGCAAAACTGTAATTAGTAATAACTGGAAACAAACACTCTCACGTTGACGCAAAGAAGCCTAGGTGGTAATAAACGGCATATACGGCCTTACCTCGCAAAAGCTATGCTGTGCGTTTCACCGTCGTGGAGAGAAAATGAGATGGCTGAGGTGAGGATCGAACGTACGCCCGTAAGAAGAGGACACGCGCTGCCCACTGCGCCAGGGAGGCACACAGGAATACTCGCCACCGCCAGCCTCACTAAGTAGTTCTAATTTCAGAATTCGTTTCCCACCATGCCGAACACGAAAGGGTGGACTTCTCAGCGGAAGTCAATCCTGCGTCTAGTTACGGTGCCTCGCCCTGGAAGCAGCGTGGCAAAGCGTTCGGATGTGCTGGCGGGCAGGGCGCCTGCAGCAGATTCGCTTCGGCCTCTGGTGGCAGCAGGGGCGGCAACGGATCACGACACACGAAGCCTGCAGCGCAGTGCGGTGGTGGTGTAACGGTCAGCATGGTTGCTTCCCAAGCAGTTGATCCGGGTTCGATTCTCGGCCACCGCAGGAGCATTGTCATTTTTGCCTAGCGCAATAGTGTGTGTTCAACACCATGCGATCCTCGAAATTGCCAAGTGTCGCGGCACAAGTAGTATCTGCTCGTCTCTCGCCTCGTTCCAGCTAAGTGGGTGGGTCCTTCAGTTGATTTCACTTCATCGTGTGTCGACTTGGCCCGACTTTGCTCGACTGCCGCTCGCTGCCGCTCGGCAGTGGGGCCGATATGACAGGAGAAGTACGACAATCGGCTGCGAGAAATAAGGTAATCAAGAGTACCTTTCCTTTTCAATACGAAAAGCTAAATTTTCATTTACAAATTTCGGAAATCTCACTGCTTCGCTACGGTGTTATCTACGATATTTGAGAAATTCTCTGTGGATTCGTACGGTTGTGTTATTGCCAAAGTCGTTCTGGCACTTAACTTGCGCTCTTTTTGGCAAACAAGCTCTTTAAATTACGTTAACGAACATATGATCCAAAATTTAAATTGCTGAGGGACGCATCATAGCACAACAACACTGTAACACAAAAGGGGGAGGGTGGGGGTGAAAGTGGAAAGGTCCAATAGCACGCAGAGTTCCCGCCCATCACCCATCTAATCACTAGCCACGCCCACCTCTGCTTAACTTCATTAATCGAAAGGGAGCCGGCCGTTGACGACAACTGAGTGAAACGTTCAGACTTGTAGCTCGATGTGCAGGTAGTTTTGGAATCTGCCTCGCAGAGTCTCGCAGGAGACTGCATTTCCTATTAGCGAAGAAAATGGAATGGCCTGTGGAGGGATCGAACCCATGACCGTGTTACTAGCACGACGCTATAGCCCACTGAGCTAACGGGCCACGCAACACTGTCGCATCAGCAGTCCAAAACCATCTCCTCTTCCTTCTAAGCGGTCCGCCATTCACGTGAGCATGTATCTCTTTTTCTTGACTTTCTCTCACCTTATACATGGAACCCAGAGCAGCAACACCACGAAGACGAAAAACGGCCGTGAGACGTTTCCTCATCCCAGCCCAGAAAATTCACATTCCGGTACCGGGAATCGAACCCGGGCCTCCTGGGTGAAAGCCAGGTATCCTAGCCACTAGACCATACCGGACATACTTCAAGGATCCACTACGTGTGTTTGCTTCCAGAAATACTTCTCCTGCACGCAACTTTACTGCCGAATCTGGCGCCAACGCTGAACTCTGTCCGCCGCCCAAGTCATACTACACAAACATCGCTTTCAGTCTCGAGTGCAACTAGCAAAACTGTAATTAGTAATAACTGGAAACAAACACTCTCACGTTGACGCAAAGAAGCCTAGGTGGTAATAAACGGCATATACGGCCTTACCTCGCAAAAGCTATGCTGTGCGTTTCACCGTCGTGGAGAGAAAATGAGATGGCTGAGGTGAGGATCGAACGTACGCCCGTAAGAAGAGGACACGCGCTGCCCACTGCGCCAGGGAGGCACACAGGAATACTCGCCACCGCCAGCCTCACTAAGTAGTTCTAATTTCAGAATTCGTTTCCCACCATGCCGAACACGAAAGGGTGGACTTCTCAGCGGAAGTCAATCCTGCGTCTAGTTACGGTGCCTCGCCCTGGAAGCAGCGTGGCAAAGCGTTCGGATGTGCTGGCGGGCAGGGCGCCTGCAGCAGATTCGCTTCGGCCTCTGGTGGCAGCAGGGGCGGCAACGGATCACGACACACGAAGCCTGCAGCGCAGTGCGGTGGTGGTGTAACGGTCAGCATGGTTGCTTCCCAAGCAGTTGATCCGGGTTCGATTCTCGGCCACCGCAGGAGCATTGTCATTTTTGCCTAGCGCAATAGTGTGTGTTCAACACCATGCGATCCTCGAAATTGCCAAGTGTCGCGGCACAAGTAGTATCTGCTCGTCTCTCGCCTCGTTCCAGCTAAGTGGGTGGGTCCTTCAGTTGATTTCACTTCATCGTGTGTCGACTTGGCCCGACTTTGCTCGACTGCCGCTCGCTGCCGCTCGGCAGTGGGGCCGATATGACAGGAGAAGTACGACAATCGGCTGCGAGAAATAAGGTAATCAAGAGTACCTTTCCTTTTCAATACGAAAAGCTAAATTTTCATTTACAAATTTCGGAAATCTCACTGCTTCGCTACGGTGTTATCTACGATATTTGAGAAATTCTCTGTGGATTCGTACGGTTGTGTTATTGCCAAAGTCGTTCTGGCACTTAACTTGCGCTCTTTTTGGCAAACAAGCTCTTTAAATTACGTTAACGAACATATGATCCAAAATTTAAATTGCTGAGGGACGCATCATAGCACAACAACACTGTAACACAAAAGGGGGAGGGTGGGGGTGAAAGTGGAAAGGTCCAATAGCACGCAGAGTTCCCGCCCATCACCCATCTAATCACTAGCCACGCCCACCTCTGCTTAACTTCATTAATCGAAAGGGAGCCGGCCGTTGACGACAACTGAGTGAAACGTTCAGACTTGTAGCTCGATGTGCAGGTAGTTTTGGAATCTGCCTCGCAGAGTCTCGCAGGAGACTGCATTTCCTATTAGCGAAGAAAATGGAATGGCCTGTGGAGGGATCGAACCCATGACCGTGTTACTAGCACGACGCTATAGCCCACTGAGCTAACGGGCCACGCAACACTGTCGCATCAGCAGTCCAAAACCATCTCCTCTTCCTTCTAAGCGGTCCGCCATTCACGTGAGCATGTATCTCTTTTTCTTGACTTTCTCTCACCTTATACATGGAACCCAGAGCAGCAACACCACGAAGACGAAAAACGGCCGTGAGACGTTTCCTCATCCCAGCCCAGAAAATTCACATTCCGGTACCGGGAATCGAACCCGGGCCTCCTGGGTGAAAGCCAGGTATCCTAGCCACTAGACCATACCGGACATACTTCAAGGATCCACTACGTGTGTTTGCTTCCAGAAATACTTCTCCTGCACGCAACTTTACTGCCGAATCTGGCGCCAACGCTGAACTCTGTCCGCCGCCCAAGTCATACTACACAAACATCGCTTTCAGTCTCGAGTGCAACTAGCAAAACTGTAATTAGTAATAACTGGAAACAAACACTCTCACGTTGACGCAAAGAAGCCTAGGTGGTAATAAACGGCATATACGGCCTTACCTCGCAAAAGCTATGCTGTGCGTTTCACCGTCGTGGAGAGAAAATGAGATGGCTGAGGTGAGGATCGAACGTACGCCCGTAAGAAGAGGACACGCGCTGCCCACTGCGCCAGGGAGGCACACAGGAATACTCGCCACCGCCAGCCTCACTAAGTAGTTCTAATTTCAGAATTCGTTTCCCACCATGCCGAACACGAAAGGGTGGACTTCTCAGCGGAAGTCAATCCTGCGTCTAGTTACGGTGCCTCGCCCTGGAAGCAGCGTGGCAAAGCGTTCGGATGTGCTGGCGGGCAGGGCGCCTGCAGCAGATTCGCTTCGGCCTCTGGTGGCAGCAGGGGCGGCAACGGATCACGACACACGAAGCCTGCAGCGCAGTGCGGTGGTGGTGTAACGGTCAGCATGGTTGCTTCCCAAGCAGTTGATCCGGGTTCGATTCTCGGCCACCGCAGGAGCATTGTCATTTTTGCCTAGCGCAATAGTGTGTGTTCAACACCATGCGATCCTCGAAATTGCCAAGTGTCGCGGCACAAGTAGTATCTGCTCGTCTCTCGCCTCGTTCCAGCTAAGTGGGTGGGTCCTTCAGTTGATTTCACTTCATCGTGTGTCGACTTGGCCCGACTTTGCTCGACTGCCGCTCGCTGCCGCTCGGCAGTGGGGCCGATATGACAGGAGAAGTACGACAATCGGCTGCGAGAAATAAGGTAATCAAGAGTACCTTTCCTTTTCAATACGAAAAGCTAAATTTTCATTTACAAATTTCGGAAATCTCACTGCTTCGCTACGGTGTTATCTACGATATTTGAGAAATTCTCTGTGGATTCGTACGGTTGTGTTATTGCCAAAGTCGTTCTGGCACTTAACTTGCGCTCTTTTTGGCAAACAAGCTCTTTAAATTACGTTAACGAACATATGATCCAAAATTTAAATTGCTGAGGGACGCATCATAGCACAACAACACTGTAACACAAAAGGGGGAGGGTGGGGGTGAAAGTGGAAAGGTCCAATAGCACGCAGAGTTCCCGCCCATCACCCATCTAATCACTAGCCACGCCCACCTCTGCTTAACTTCATTAATCGAAAGGGAGCCGGCCGTTGACGACAACTGAGTGAAACGTTCAGACTTGTAGCTCGATGTGCAGGTAGTTTTGGAATCTGCCTCGCAGAGTCTCGCAGGAGACTGCATTTCCTATTAGCGAAGAAAATGGAATGGCCTGTGGAGGGATCGAACCCATGACCGTGTTACTAGCACGACGCTATAGCCCACTGAGCTAACGGGCCACGCAACACTGTCGCATCAGCAGTCCAAAACCATCTCCTCTTCCTTCTAAGCGGTCCGCCATTCACGTGAGCATGTATCTCTTTTTCTTGACTTTCTCTCACCTTATACATGGAACCCAGAGCAGCAACACCACGAAGACGAAAAACGGCCGTGAGACGTTTCCTCATCCCAGCCCAGAAAATTCACATTCCGGTACCGGGAATCGAACCCGGGCCTCCTGGGTGAAAGCCAGGTATCCTAGCCACTAGACCATACCGGACATACTTCAAGGATCCACTACGTGTGTTTGCTTCCAGAAATACTTCTCCTGCACGCAACTTTACTGCCGAATCTGGCGCCAACGCTGAACTCTGTCCGCCGCCCAAGTCATACTACACAAACATCGCTTTCAGTCTCGAGTGCAACTAGCAAAACTGTAATTAGTAATAACTGGAAACAAACACTCTCACGTTGACGCAAAGAAGCCTAGGTGGTAATAAACGGCATATACGGCCTTACCTCGCAAAAGCTATGCTGTGCGTTTCACCGTCGTGGAGAGAAAATGAGATGGCTGAGGTGAGGATCGAACGTACGCCCGTAAGAAGAGGACACGCGCTGCCCACTGCGCCAGGGAGGCACACAGGAATACTCGCCACCGCCAGCCTCACTAAGTAGTTCTAATTTCAGAATTCGTTTCCCACCATGCCGAACACGAAAGGGTGGACTTCTCAGCGGAAGTCAATCCTGCGTCTAGTTACGGTGCCTCGCCCTGGAAGCAGCGTGGCAAAGCGTTCGGATGTGCTGGCGGGCAGGGCGCCTGCAGCAGATTCGCTTCGGCCTCTGGTGGCAGCAGGGGCGGCAACGGATCACGACACACGAAGCCTGCAGCGCAGTGCGGTGGTGGTGTAACGGTCAGCATGGTTGCTTCCCAAGCAGTTGATCCGGGTTCGATTCTCGGCCACCGCAGGAGCATTGTCATTTTTGCCTAGCGCAATAGTGTGTGTTCAACACCATGCGATCCTCGAAATTGCCAAGTGTCGCGGCACAAGTAGTATCTGCTCGTCTCTCGCCTCGTTCCAGCTAAGTGGGTGGGTCCTTCAGTTGATTTCACTTCATCGTGTGTCGACTTGGCCCGACTTTGCTCGACTGCCGCTCGCTGCCGCTCGGCAGTGGGGCCGATATGACAGGAGAAGTACGACAATCGGCTGCGAGAAATAAGGTAATCAAGAGTACCTTTCCTTTTCAATACGAAAAGCTAAATTTTCATTTACAAATTTCGGAAATCTCACTGCTTCGCTACGGTGTTATCTACGATATTTGAGAAATTCTCTGTGGATTCGTACGGTTGTGTTATTGCCAAAGTCGTTCTGGCACTTAACTTGCGCTCTTTTTGGCAAACAAGCTCTTTAAATTACGTTAACGAACATATGATCCAAAATTTAAATTGCTGAGGGACGCATCATAGCACAACAACACTGTAACACAAAAGGGGGAGGGTGGGGGTGAAAGTGGAAAGGTCCAATAGCACGCAGAGTTCCCGCCCATCACCCATCTAATCACTAGCCACGCCCACCTCTGCTTAACTTCATTAATCGAAAGGGAGCCGGCCGTTGACGACAACTGAGTGAAACGTTCAGACTTGTAGCTCGATGTGCAGGTAGTTTTGGAATCTGCCTCGCAGAGTCTCGCAGGAGACTGCATTTCCTATTAGCGAAGAAAATGGAATGGCCTGTGGAGGGATCGAACCCATGACCGTGTTACTAGCACGACGCTATAGCCCACTGAGCTAACGGGCCACGCAACACTGTCGCATCAGCAGTCCAAAACCATCTCCTCTTCCTTCTAAGCGGTCCGCCATTCACGTGAGCATGTATCTCTTTTTCTTGACTTTCTCTCACCTTATACATGGAACCCAGAGCAGCAACACCACGAAGACGAAAAACGGCCGTGAGACGTTTCCTCATCCCAGCCCAGAAAATTCACATTCCGGTACCGGGAATCGAACCCGGGCCTCCTGGGTGAAAGCCAGGTATCCTAGCCACTAGACCATACCGGACATACTTCAAGGATCCACTACGTGTGTTTGCTTCCAGAAATACTTCTCCTGCACGCAACTTTACTGCCGAATCTGGCGCCAACGCTGAACTCTGTCCGCCGCCCAAGTCATACTACACAAACATCGCTTTCAGTCTCGAGTGCAACTAGCAAAACTGTAATTAGTAATAACTGGAAACAAACACTCTCACGTTGACGCAAAGAAGCCTAGGTGGTAATAAACGGCATATACGGCCTTACCTCGCAAAAGCTATGCTGTGCGTTTCACCGTCGTGGAGAGAAAATGAGATGGCTGAGGTGAGGATCGAACGTACGCCCGTAAGAAGAGGACACGCGCTGCCCACTGCGCCAGGGAGGCACACAGGAATACTCGCCACCGCCAGCCTCACTAAGTAGTTCTAATTTCAGAATTCGTTTCCCACCATGCCGAACACGAAAGGGTGGACTTCTCAGCGGAAGTCAATCCTGCGTCTAGTTACGGTGCCTCGCCCTGGAAGCAGCGTGGCAAAGCGTTCGGATGTGCTGGCGGGCAGGGCGCCTGCAGCAGATTCGCTTCGGCCTCTGGTGGCAGCAGGGGCGGCAACGGATCACGACACACGAAGCCTGCAGCGCAGTGCGGTGGTGGTGTAACGGTCAGCATGGTTGCTTCCCAAGCAGTTGATCCGGGTTCGATTCTCGGCCACCGCAGGAGCATTGTCATTTTTGCCTAGCGCAATAGTGTGTGTTCAACACCATGCGATCCTCGAAATTGCCAAGTGTCGCGGCACAAGTAGTATCTGCTCGTCTCTCGCCTCGTTCCAGCTAAGTGGGTGGGTCCTTCAGTTGATTTCACTTCATCGTGTGTCGACTTGGCCCGACTTTGCTCGACTGCCGCTCGCTGCCGCTCGGCAGTGGGGCCGATATGACAGGAGAAGTACGACAATCGGCTGCGAGAAATAAGGTAATCAAGAGTACCTTTCCTTTTCAATACGAAAAGCTAAATTTTCATTTACAAATTTCGGAAATCTCACTGCTTCGCTACGGTGTTATCTACGATATTTGAGAAATTCTCTGTGGATTCGTACGGTTGTGTTATTGCCAAAGTCGTTCTGGCACTTAACTTGCGCTCTTTTTGGCAAACAAGCTCTTTAAATTACGTTAACGAACATATGATCCAAAATTTAAATTGCTGAGGGACGCATCATAGCACAACAACACTGTAACACAAAAGGGGGAGGGTGGGGGTGAAAGTGGAAAGGTCCAATAGCACGCAGAGTTCCCGCCCATCACCCATCTAATCACTAGCCACGCCCACCTCTGCTTAACTTCATTAATCGAAAGGGAGCCGGCCGTTGACGACAACTGAGTGAAACGTTCAGACTTGTAGCTCGATGTGCAGGTAGTTTTGGAATCTGCCTCGCAGAGTCTCGCAGGAGACTGCATTTCCTATTAGCGAAGAAAATGGAATGGCCTGTGGAGGGATCGAACCCATGACCGTGTTACTAGCACGACGCTATAGCCCACTGAGCTAACGGGCCACGCAACACTGTCGCATCAGCAGTCCAAAACCATCTCCTCTTCCTTCTAAGCGGTCCGCCATTCACGTGAGCATGTATCTCTTTTTCTTGACTTTCTCTCACCTTATACATGGAACCCAGAGCAGCAACACCACGAAGACGAAAAACGGCCGTCAGACGTTTCCTCATCCCAGCCCAGAAAATTCACATTCCGGTACCGGGAATCGAACCCGGGCCTCCTGGGTGAAAGCCAGGTATCCTAGCCACTAGACCATACCGGACATACTTCAAGGATCCACTACGTGTGTTTGCTTCCAGAAATACTTCTCCTGCACGCAACTTTACTGCCGAATCTGGCGCCAACGCTGAACTCTGTCCGCCGCCCAAGTCATACTACACAAACATCGCTTTCAGTCTCGAGTGCAACTAGCAAAACTGTAATTAGTAATAACTGGAAACAAACACTCTCACGTTGACGCAAAGAAGCCTAGGTGGTAATAAACGGCATATACGGCCTTACCTCGCAAAAGCTATGCTGTGCGTTTCACCGTCGTGGAGAGAAAATGAGATGGCTGAGGTGAGGATCGAACGTACGCCCGTAAGAAGAGGACACGCGCTGCCCACTGCGCCAGGGAGGCACACAGGAATACTCGCCACCGCCAGCCTCACTAAGTAGTTCTAATTTCAGAATTCGTTTCCCACCATGCCGAACACGAAAGGGTGGACTTCTCAGCGGAAGTCAATCCTGCGTCTAGTTACGGTGCCTCGCCCTGGAAGCAGCGTGGCAAAGCGTTCGGATGTGCTGGCGGGCAGGGCGCCTGCAGCAGATTCGCTTCGGCCTCTGGTGGCAGCAGGGGCGGCAACGGATCACGACACACGAAGCCTGCAGCGCAGTGCGGTGGTGGTGTAACGGTCAGCATGGTTGCTTCCCAAGCAGTTGATCCGGGTTCGATTCTCGGCCACCGCAGGAGCATTGTCATTTTTGCCTAGCGCAATAGTGTGTGTTCAACACCATGCGATCCTCGAAATTGCCAAGTGTCGCGGCACAAGTAGTATCTGCTCGTCTCTCGCCTCGTTCCAGCTAAGTGGGTGGGTCCTTCAGTTGATTTCACTTCATCGTGTGTCGACTTGGCCCGACTTTGCTCGACTGCCGCTCGCTGCCGCTCGGCAGTGGGGCCGATATGACAGGAGAAGTACGACAATCGGCTGCGAGAAATAAGGTAATCAAGAGTACCTTTCCTTTTCAATACGAAAAGCTAAATTTTCATTTACAAATTTCGGAAATCTCACTGCTTCGCTACGGTGTTATCTACGATATTTGAGAAATTCTCTGTGGATTCGTACGGTTGTGTTATTGCCAAAGTCGTTCTGGCACTTAACTTGCGCTCTTTTTGGCAAACAAGCTCTTTAAATTACGTTAACGAACATATGATCCAAAATTTAAATTGCTGAGGGACGCATCATAGCACAACAACACTGTAACACAAAAGGGGGAGGGTGGGGGTGAAAGTGGAAAGGTCCAATAGCACGCAGAGTTCCCGCCCATCACCCATCTAATCACTAGCCACGCCCACCTCTGCTTAACTTCATTAATCGAAAGGGAGCCGGCCGTTGACGACAACTGAGTGAAACGTTCAGACTTGTAGCTCGATGTGCAGGTAGTTTTGGAATCTGCCTCGCAGAGTCTCGCAGGAGACTGCATTTCCTATTAGCGAAGAAAATGGAATGGCCTGTGGAGGGATCGAACCCATGACCGTGTTACTAGCACGACGCTATAGCCCACTGAGCTAACGGGCCACGCAACACTGTCGCATCAGCAGTCCAAAACCATCTCCTCTTCCTTCTAAGCGGTCCGCCATTCACGTGAGCATGTATCTCTTTTTCTTGACTTTCTCTCACCTTATACATGGAACCCAGAGCAGCAACACCACGAAGACGAAAAACGGCCGTCAGACGTTTCCTCATCCCAGCCCAGAAAATTCACATTCCGGTACCGGGAATCGAACCCGGGCCTCCTGGGTGAAAGCCAGGTATCCTAGCCACTAGACCATACCGGACATACTTCAAGGATCCACTACGTGTGTTTGCTTCCAGAAATACTTCTCCTGCACGCAACTTTACTGCCGAATCTGGCGCCAACGCTGAACTCTGTCCGCCGCCCAAGTCATACTACACAAACATCGCTTTCAGTCTCGAGTGCAACTAGCAAAACTGTAATTAGTAATAACTGGAAACAAACACTCTCACGTTGACGCAAAGAAGCCTAGGTGGTAATAAACGGCATATACGGCCTTACCTCGCAAAAGCTATGCTGTGCGTTTCACCGTCGTGGAGAGAAAATGAGATGGCTGAGGTGAGGATCGAACGTACGCCCGTAAGAAGAGGACACGCGCTGCCCACTGCGCCAGGGAGGCACACAGGAATACTCGCCACCGCCAGCCTCACTAAGTAGTTCTAATTTCAGAATTCGTTTCCCACCATGCCGAACACGAAAGGGTGGACTTCTCAGCGGAAGTCAATCCTGCGTCTAGTTACGGTGCCTCGCCCTGGAAGCAGCGTGGCAAAGCGTTCGGATGTGCTGGCGGGCAGGGCGCCTGCAGCAGATTCGCTTCGGCCTCTGGTGGCAGCAGGGGCGGCAACGGATCACGACACACGAAGCCTGCAGCGCAGTGCGGTGGTGGTGTAACGGTCAGCATGGTTGCTTCCCAAGCAGTTGATCCGGGTTCGATTCTCGGCCACCGCAGGAGCATTGTCATTTTTGCCTAGCGCAATAGTGTGTGTTCAACACCATGCGATCCTCGAAATTGCCAAGTGTCGCGGCACAAGTAGTATCTGCTCGTCTCTCGCCTCGTTCCAGCTAAGTGGGTGGGTCCTTCAGTTGATTTCACTTCATCGTGTGTCGACTTGGCCCGACTTTGCTCGACTGCCGCTCGCTGCCGCTCGGCAGTGGGGCCGATATGACAGGAGAAGTACGACAATCGGCTGCGAGAAATAAGGTAATCAAGAGTACCTTTCCTTTTCAATACGAAAAGCTAAATTTTCATTTACAAATTTCGGAAATCTCACTGCTTCGCTACGGTGTTATCTACGATATTTGAGAAATTCTCTGTGGATTCGTACGGTTGTGTTATTGCCAAAGTCGTTCTGGCACTTAACTTGCGCTCTTTTTGGCAAACAAGCTCTTTAAATTACGTTAACGAACATATGATCCAAAATTTAAATTGCTGAGGGACGCATCATAGCACAACAACACTGTAACACAAAAGGGGGAGGGTGGGGGTGAAAGTGGAAAGGTCCAATAGCACGCAGAGTTCCCGCCCATCACCCATCTAATCACTAGCCACGCCCACCTCTGCTTAACTTCATTAATCGAAAGGGAGCCGGCCGTTGACGACAACTGAGTGAAACGTTCAGACTTGTAGCTCGATGTGCAGGTAGTTTTGGAATCTGCCTCGCAGAGTCTCGCAGGAGACTGCATTTCCTATTAGCGAAGAAAATGGAATGGCCTGTGGAGGGATCGAACCCATGACCGTGTTACTAGCACGACGCTATAGCCCACTGAGCTAACGGGCCACGCAACACTGTCGCATCAGCAGTCCAAAACCATCTCCTCTTCCTTCTAAGCGGTCCGCCATTCACGTGAGCATGTATCTCTTTTTCTTGACTTTCTCTCACCTTATACATGGAACCCAGAGCAGCAACACCACGAAGACGAAAAACGGCCGTGAGACGTTTCCTCATCCCAGCCCAGAAAATTCACATTCCGGTACCGGGTATCGAACCCGGGCCTCCTGGGTGAAAGCCAGGTATCCTAGCCACTAGACCATACCGGACATACTTCAAGGATCCACTACGTGTGTTTGCTTCCAGAAATACTTCTCCTGCACGCAACTTTACTGCCGAATCTGGCGCCAACGCTGAACTCTGTCCGCCGCCCAAGTCATACTACACAAACATCGCTTTCAGTCTCGAGTGCAACTAGCAAAACTGTAATTAGTAATAACTGGAAACAAACACTCTCACGTTGACGCAAAGAAGCCTAGGTGGTAATAAACGGCATATACGGCCTTACCTCGCAAAAGCTATGCTGTGCGTTTCACCGTCGTGGAGAGAAAATGAGATGGCTGAGGTGAGGATCGAACGTACGCCCGTAAGAAGAGGACACGCGCTGCCCACTGCGCCAGGGAGGCACACAGGAATACTCGCCACCGCCAGCCTCACTAAGTAGTTCTAATTTCAGAATTCGTTTCCCACCATGCCGAACACGAAAGGGTGGACTTCTCAGCGGAAGTCAATCCTGCGTCTAGTTACGGTGCCTCGCCCTGGAAGCAGCGTGGCAAAGCGTTCGGATGTGCTGGCGGGCAGGGCGCCTGCAGCAGATTCGCTTCGGCCTCTGGTGGCAGCAGGGGCGGCAACGGATCACGACACACGAAGCCTGCAGCGCAGTGCGGTGGTGGTGTAACGGTCAGCATGGTTGCTTCCCAAGCAGTTGATCCGGGTTCGATTCTCGGCCACCGCAGGAGCATTGTCATTTTTGCCTAGCGCAATAGTGTGTGTTCAACACCATGCGATCCTCGAAATTGCCAAGTGTCGCGGCACAAGTAGTATCTGCTCGTCTCTCGCCTCGTTCCAGCTAAGTGGGTGGGTCCTTCAGTTGATTTCACTTCATCGTGTGTCGACTTGGCCCGACTTTGCTCGACTGCCGCTCGCTGCCGCTCGGCAGTGGGGCCGATATGACAGGAGAAGTACGACAATCGGCTGCGAGAAATAAGGTAATCAAGAGTACCTTTCCTTTTCAATACGAAAAGCTAAATTTTCATTTACAAATTTCGGAAATCTCACTGCTTCGCTACGGTGTTATCTACGATATTTGAGAAATTCTCTGTGGATTCGTACGGTTGTGTTATTGCCAAAGTCGTTCTGGCACTTAACTTGCGCTCTTTTTGGCAAACAAGCTCTTTAAATTACGTTAACGAACATATGATCCAAAATTTAAATTGCTGAGGGACGCATCATAGCACAACAACACTGTAACACAAAAGGGGGAGGGTGGGGGTGAAAGTGGAAAGGTCCAATAGCACGCAGAGTTCCCGCCCATCACCCATCTAATCACTAGCCACGCCCACCTCTGCTTAACTTCATTAATCGAAAGGGAGCCGGCCGTTGACGACAACTGAGTGAAACGTTCAGACTTGTAGCTCGATGTGCAGGTAGTTTTGGAATCTGCCTCGCAGAGTCTCGCAGGAGACTGCATTTCCTATTAGCGAAGAAAATGGAATGGCCTGTGGAGGGATCGAACCCATGACCGTGTTACTAGCACGACGCTATAGCCCACTGAGCTAACGGGCCACGCAACACTGTCGCATCAGCAGTCCAAAACCATCTCCTCTTCCTTCTAAGCGGTCCGCCATTCACGTGAGCATGTATCTCTTTTTCTTGACTTTCTCTCACCTTATACATGGAACCCAGAGCAGCAACACCACGAAGACGAAAAACGGCCGTCAGACGTTTCCTCATCCCAGCCCAGAAAATTCACATTCCGGTACCGGGAATCGAACCCGGGCCTCCTGGGTGAAAGCCAGGTATCCTAGCCACTAGACCATACCGGACATACTTCAAGGATCCACTACGTGTGTTTGCTTCCAGAAATACTTCTCCTGCACGCAACTTTACTGCCGAATCTGGCGCCAACGCTGAACTCTGTCCGCCGCCCAAGTCATACTACACAAACATCGCTTTCAGTCTCGAGTGCAACTAGCAAAACTGTAATTAGTAATAACTGGAAACAAACACTCTCACGTTGACGCAAAGAAGCCTAGGTGGTAATAAACGGCATATACGGCCTTACCTCGCAAAAGCTATGCTGTGCGTTTCACCGTCGTGGAGAGAAAATGAGATGGCTGAGGTGAGGATCGAACGTACGCCCGTAAGAAGAGGACACGCGCTGCCCACTGCGCCAGGGAGGCACACAGGAATACTCGCCACCGCCAGCCTCACTAAGTAGTTCTAATTTCAGAATTCGTTTCCCACCATGCCGAACACGAAAGGGTGGACTTCTCAGCGGAAGTCAATCCTGCGTCTAGTTACGGTGCCTCGCCCTGGAAGCAGCGTGGCAAAGCGTTCGGATGTGCTGGCGGGCAGGGCGCCTGCAGCAGATTCGCTTCGGCCTCTGGTGGCAGCAGGGGCGGCAACGGATCACGACACACGAAGCCTGCAGCGCAGTGCGGTGGTGGTGTAACGGTCAGCATGGTTGCTTCCCAAGCAGTTGATCCGGGTTCGATTCTCGGCCACCGCAGGAGCATTGTCATTTTTGCCTAGCGCAATAGTGTGTGTTCAACACCATGCGATCCTCGAAATTGCCAAGTGTCGCGGCACAAGTAGTATCTGCTCGTCTCTCGCCTCGTTCCAGCTAAGTGGGTGGGTCCTTCAGTTGATTTCACTTCATCGTGTGTCGACTTGGCCCGACTTTGCTCGACTGCCGCTCGCTGCCGCTCGGCAGTGGGGCCGATATGACAGGAGAAGTACGACAATCGGCTGCGAGAAATAAGGTAATCAAGAGTACCTTTCCTTTTCAATACGAAAAGCTAAATTTTCATTTACAAATTTCGGAAATCTCACTGCTTCGCTACGGTGTTATCTACGATATTTGAGAAATTCTCTGTGGATTCGTACGGTTGTGTTATTGCCAAAGTCGTTCTGTCACTTAACTTGCGCTCTTTTTGGCAAACAAGCTCTTTAAATTACGTTAACGAACATATGATCCAAAATTTAAATTGCTGAGGGACGCATCATAGCACAACAACACTGTAACACAAAAGGGGGAGGGTGGGGGTGAAAGTGGAAAGGTCCAATAGCACGCAGAGTTCCCGCCCATCACCCATCTAATCACTAGCCACGCCCACCTCTGCTTAACTTCATTAATCGAAAGGGAGCCGGCCGTTGACGACAACTGAGTGAAACGTTCAGACTTGTAGCTCGATGTGCAGGTAGTTTTGGAATCTGCCTCGCAGAGTCTCGCAGGAGACTGCATTTCCTATTAGCGAAGAAAATGGAATGGCCTGTGGAGGGATCGAACCCATGACCGTGTTACTAGCACGACGCTATAGCCCACTGAGCTAACGGGCCACGCAACACTGTCGCATCAGCAGTCCAAAACCATCTCCTCTTCCTTCTAAGCGGTCCGCCATTCACGTGAGCATGTATCTCTTTTTCTTGACTTTCTCTCACCTTATACATGGAACCCAGAGCAGCAACACCACGAAGACGAAAAACGGCCGTGAGACGTTTCCTCATCCCAGCCCAGAAAATTCACATTCCGGTACCGGGAATCGAACCCGGGCCTCCTGGGTGAAAGCCAGGTATCCTAGCCACTAGACCATACCGGACATACTTCAAGGATCCACTACGTGTGTTTGCTTCCAGAAATACTTCTCCTGCACGCAACTTTACTGCCGAATCTGGCGCCAACGCTGAACTCTGTCCGCCGCCCAAGTCATACTACACAAACATCGCTTTCAGTCTCGAGTGCAACTAGCAAAACTGTAATTAGTAATAACTGGAAACAAACACTCTCACGTTGACGCAAAGAAGCCTAGGTGGTAATAAACGGCATATACGGCCTTACCTCGCAAAAGCTATGCTGTGCGTTTCACCGTCGTGGAGAGAAAATGAGATGGCTGAGGTGAGGATCGAACGTACGCCCGTAAGAAGAGGACACGCGCTGCCCACTGCGCCAGGGAGGCACACAGGAATACTCGCCACCGCCAGCCTCACTAAGTAGTTCTAATTTCAGAATTCGTTTCCCACCATGCCGAACACGAAAGGGTGGACTTCTCAGCGGAAGTCAATCCTGCGTCTAGTTACGGTGCCTCGCCCTGGAAGCAGCGTGGCAAAGCGTTCGGATGTGCTGGCGGGCAGGGCGCCTGCAGCAGATTCGCTTCGGCCTCTGGTGGCAGCAGGGGCGGCAACGGATCACGACACACGAAGCCTGCAGCGCAGTGCGGTGGTGGTGTAACGGTCAGCATGGTTGCTTCCCAAGCAGTTGATCCGGGTTCGATTCTCGGCCACCGCAGGAGCATTGTCATTTTTGCCTAGCGCAATAGTGTGTGTTCAACACCATGCGATCCTCGAAATTGCCAAGTGTCGCGGCACAAGTAGTATCTGCTCGTCTCTCGCCTCGTTCCAGCTAAGTGGGTGGGTCCTTCAGTTGATTTCACTTCATCGTGTGTCGACTTGGCCCGACTTTGCTCGACTGCCGCTCGCTGCCGCTCGGCAGTGGGGCCGATATGACAGGAGAAGTACGACAATCGGCTGCGAGAAATAAGGTAATCAAGAGTACCTTTCCTTTTCAATACGAAAAGCTAAATTTTCATTTACAAATTTCGGAAATCTCACTGCTTCGCTACGGTGTTATCTACGATATTTGAGAAATTCTCTGTGGATTCGTACGGTTGTGTTATTGCCAAAGTCGTTCTGTCACTTAACTTGCGCTCTTTTTGGCAAACAAGCTCTTTAAATTACGTTAACGAACATATGATCCAAAATTTAAATTGCTGAGGGACGCATCATAGCACAACAACACTGTAACACAAAAGGGGGAGGGTGGGGGTGAAAGTGGAAAGGTCCAATAGCACGCAGAGTTCCCGCCCATCACCCATCTAATCACTAGCCACGCCCACCTCTGCTTAACTTCATTAATCGAAAGGGAGCCGGCCGTTGACGACAACTGAGTGAAACGTTCAGACTTGTAGCTCGATGTGCAGGTAGTTTTGGAATCTGCCTCGCAGAGTCTCGCAGGAGACTGCATTTCCTATTAGCGAAGAAAATGGAATGGCCTGTGGAGGGATCGAACCCATGACCGTGTTACTAGCACGACGCTATAGCCCACTGAGCTAACGGGCCACGCAACACTGTCGCATCAGCAGTCCAAAACCATCTCCTCTCCCTTCTAAGCGGTCCGCCATTCACGTGAGCATGTATCTCTTTTTCTTGACTTTCTCTCACCTTATACATGGAACCCAGAGCAGCAACACCACGAAGACGAAAAACGGCCGTGAGACGTTTCCTCATCCCAGCCCAGAAAATTCACATTCCGGTACCGGGAATCGAACCCGGGCCTCCTGGGTGAAAGCCAGGTATCCTAGCCACTAGACCATACCGGACATACTTCAAGGATCCACTACGTGTGTTTGCTTCCAGAAATACTTCTCCTGCACGCAACTTTACTGCCGAATCTGGCGCCAACGCTGAACTCTGTCCGCCGCCCAAGTCATACTACACAAACATCGCTTTCAGTCTCGAGTGCAACTAGCAAAACTGTAATTAGTAATAACTGGAAACAAACACTCTCACGTTGACGCAAAGAAGCCTAGGTGGTAATAAACGGCATATACGGCCTTACCTCGCAAAAGCTATGCTGTGCGTTTCACCGTCGTGGAGAGAAAATGAGATGGCTGAGGTGAGGATCGAACGTACGCCCGTAAGAAGAGGACACGCGCTGCCCACTGCGCCAGGGAGGCACACAGGAATACTCGCCACCGCCAGCCTCACTAAGTAGTTCTAATTTCAGAATTCGTTTCCCACCATGCCGAACACGAAAGGGTGGACTTCTCAGCGGAAGTCAATCCTGCGTCTAGTTACGGTGCCTCGCCCTGGAAGCAGCGTGGCAAAGCGTTCGGATGTGCTGGCGGGCAGGGCGCCTGCAGCAGATTCGCTTCGGCCTCTGGTGGCAGCAGGGGCGGCAACGGATCACGACACACGAAGCCTGCAGCGCAGTGCGGTGGTGGTGTAACGGTCAGCATGGTTGCTTCCCAAGCAGTTGATCCGGGTTCGATTCTCGGCCACCGCAGGAGCATTGTCATTTTTGCCTAGCGCAATAGTGTGTGTTCAACACCATGCGATCCTCGAAATTGCCAAGTGTCGCGGCACAAGTAGTATCTGCTCGTCTCTCGCCTCGTTCCAGCTAAGTGGGTGGGTCCTTCAGTTGATTTCACTTCATCGTGTGTCGACTTGGCCCGACTTTGCTCGACTGCCGCTCGCTGCCGCTCGGCAGTGGGGCCGATATGACAGGAGAAGTACGACAATCGGCTGCGAGAAATAAGGTAATCAAGAGTACCTTTCCTTTTCAATACGAAAAGCTAAATTTTCATTTACAAATTTCGGAAATCTCACTGCTTCGCTACGGTGTTATCTACGATATTTGAGAAATTCTCTGTGGATTCGTACGGTTGTGTTATTGCCAAAGTCGTTCTGGCACTTAACTTGCGCTCTTTTTGGCAAACAAGCTCTTTAAATTACGTTAACGAACATATGATCCAAAATTTAAATTGCTGAGGGACGCATCATAGCACAACAACACTGTAACACAAAAGGGGGAGGGTGGGGGTGAAAGTGGAAAGGTCCAATAGCACGCAGAGTTCCCGCCCATCACCCATCTAATCACTAGCCACGCCCACCTCTGCTTAACTTCATTAATCGAAAGGGAGCCGGCCGTTGACGACAACTGAGTGAAACGTTCAGACTTGTAGCTCGATGTGCAGGTAGTTTTGGAATCTGCCTCGCAGAGTCTCGCAGGAGACTGCATTTCCTATTAGCGAAGAAAATGGAATGGCCTGTGGAGGGATCGAACCCATGACCGTGTTACTAGCACGACGCTATAGCCCACTGAGCTAACGGGCCACGCAACACTGTCGCATCAGCAGTCCAAAACCATCTCCTCTTCCTTCTAAGCGGTCCGCCATTCACGTGAGCATGTATCTCTTTTTCTTGACTTTCTCTCACCTTATACATGGAACCCAGAGCAGCAACACCACGAAGACGAAAAACGGCCGTGAGACGTTTCCTCATCCCAGCCCAGAAAATTCACATTCCGGTACCGGGAATCGAACCCGGGCCTCCTGGGTGAAAGCCAGGTATCCTAGCCACTAGACCATACCGGACATACTTCAAGGATCCACTACGTGTGTTTGCTTCCAGAAATACTTCTCCTGCACGCAACTTTACTGCCGAATCTGGCGCCAACGCTGAACTCTGTCCGCCGCCCAAGTCATACTACACAAACATCGCTTTCAGTCTCGAGTGCAACTAGCAAAACTGTAATTAGTAATAACTGGAAACAAACACTCTCACGTTGACGCAAAGAAGCCTAGGTGGTAATAAACGGCATATACGGCCTTACCTCGCAAAAGCTATGCTGTGCGTTTCACCGTCGTGGAGAGAAAATGAGATGGCTGAGGTGAGGATCGAACGTACGCCCGTAAGAAGAGGACACGCGCTGCCCACTGCGCCAGGGAGGCACACAGGAATACTCGCCACCGCCAGCCTCACTAAGTAGTTCTAATTTCAGAATTCGTTTCCCACCATGCCGAACACGAAAGGGTGGACTTCTCAGCGGAAGTCAATCCTGCGTCTAGTTACGGTGCCTCGCCCTGGAAGCAGCGTGGCAAAGCGTTCGGATGTGCTGGCGGGCAGGGCGCCTGCAGCAGATTCGCTTCGGCCTCTGGTGGCAGCAGGGGCGGCAACGGATCACGACACACGAAGCCTGCAGCGCAGTGCGGTGGTGGTGTAACGGTCAGCATGGTTGCTTCCCAAGCAGTTGATCCGGGTTCGATTCTCGGCCACCGCAGGAGCATTGTCATTTTTGCCTAGCGCAATAGTGTGTGTTCAACACCATGCGATCCTCGAAATTGCCAAGTGTCGCGGCACAAGTAGTATCTGCTCGTCTCTCGCCTCGTTCCAGCTAAGTGGGTGGGTCCTTCAGTTGATTTCACTTCATCGTGTGTCGACTTGGCCCGACTTTGCTCGACTGCCGCTCGCTGCCGCTCGGCAGTGGGGCCGATATGACAGGAGAAGTACGACAATCGGCTGCGAGAAATAAGGTAATCAAGAGTACCTTTCCTTTTCAATACGAAAAGCTAAATTTTCATTTACAAATTTCGGAAATCTCACTGCTTCGCTACGGTGTTATCTACGATATTTGAGAAATTCTCTGTGGATTCGTACGGTTGTGTTATTGCCAAAGTCGTTCTGGCACTTAACTTGCGCTCTTTTTGGCAAACAAGCTCTTTAAATTACGTTAACGAACATATGATCCAAAATTTAAATTGCTGAGGGACGCATCATAGCACAACAACACTGTAACACAAAAGGGGGAGGGTGGGGGTGAAAGTGGAAAGGTCCAATAGCACGCAGAGTTCCCGCCCATCACCCATCTAATCACTAGCCACGCCCACCTCTGCTTAACTTCATTAATCGAAAGGGAGCCGGCCGTTGACGACAACTGAGTGAAACGTTCAGACTTGTAGCTCGATGTGCAGGTAGTTTTGGAATCTGCCTCGCAGAGTCTCGCAGGAGACTGCATTTCCTATTAGCGAAGAAAATGGAATGGCCTGTGGAGGGATCGAACCCATGACCGTGTTACTAGCACGACGCTATAGCCCACTGAGCTAACGGGCCACGCAACACTGTCGCATCAGCAGTCCAAAACCATCTCCTCTTCCTTCTAAGCGGTCCGCCATTCACGTGAGCATGTATCTCTTTTTCTTGACTTTCTCTCACCTTATACATGGAACCCAGAGCAGCAACACCACGAAGACGAAAAACGGCCGTCAGACGTTTCCTCATCCCAGCCCAGAAAATTCACATTCCGGTACCGGGAATCGAACCCGGGCCTCCTGGGTGAAAGCCAGGTATCCTAGCCACTAGACCATACCGGACATACTTCAAGGATCCACTACGTGTGTTTGCTTCCAGAAATACTTCTCCTGCACGCAACTTTACTGCCGAATCTGGCGCCAACGCTGAACTCTGTCCGCCGCCCAAGTCATACTACACAAACATCGCTTTCAGTCTCGAGTGCAACTAGCAAAACTGTAATTAGTAATAACTGGAAACAAACACTCTCACGTTGACGCAAAGAAGCCTAGGTGGTAATAAACGGCATATACGGCCTTACCTCGCAAAAGCTATGCTGTGCGTTTCACCGTCGTGGAGAGAAAATGAGATGGCTGAGGTGAGGATCGAACGTACGCCCGTAAGAAGAGGACACGCGCTGCCCACTGCGCCAGGGAGGCACACAGGAATACTCGCCACCGCCAGCCTCACTAAGTAGTTCTAATTTCAGAATTCGTTTCCCACCATGCCGAACACGAAAGGGTGGACTTCTCAGCGGAAGTCAATCCTGCGTCTAGTTACGGTGCCTCGCCCTGGAAGCAGCGTGGCAAAGCGTTCGGATGTGCTGGCGGGCAGGGCGCCTGCAGCAGATTCGCTTCGGCCTCTGGTGGCAGCAGGGGCGGCAACGGATCACGACACACGAAGCCTGCAGCGCAGTGCGGTGGTGGTGTAACGGTCAGCATGGTTGCTTCCCAAGCAGTTGATCCGGGTTCGATTCTCGGCCACCGCAGGAGCATTGTCATTTTTGCCTAGCGCAATAGTGTGTGTTCAACACCATGCGATCCTCGAAATTGCCAAGTGTCGCGGCACAAGTAGTATCTGCTCGTCTCTCGCCTCGTTCCAGCTAAGTGGGTGGGTCCTTCAGTTGATTTCACTTCATCGTGTGTCGACTTGGCCCGACTTTGCTCGACTGCCGCTCGCTGCCGCTCGGCAGTGGGGCCGATATGACAGGAGAAGTACGACAATCGGCTGCGAGAAATAAGGTAATCAAGAGTACCTTTCCTTTTCAATACGAAAAGCTAAATTTTCATTTACAAATTTCGGAAATCTCACTGCTTCGCTACGGTGTTATCTACGATATTTGAGAAATTCTCTGTGGATTCGTACGGTTGTGTTATTGCCAAAGTCGTTCTGGCACTTAACTTGCGCTCTTTTTGGCAAACAAGCTCTTTAAATTACGTTAACGAACATATGATCCAAAATTTAAATTGCTGAGGGACGCATCATAGCACAACAACACTGTAACACAAAAGGGGGAGGGTGGGGGTGAAAGTGGAAAGGTCCAATAGCACGCAGAGTTCCCGCCCATCACCCATCTAATCACTAGCCACGCCCACCTCTGCTTAACTTCATTAATCGAAAGGGAGCCGGCCGTTGACGACAACTGAGTGAAACGTTCAGACTTGTAGCTCGATGTGCAGGTAGTTTTGGAATCTGCCTCGCAGAGTCTCGCAGGAGACTGCATTTCCTATTAGCGAAGAAAATGGAATGGCCTGTGGAGGGATCGAACCCATGACCGTGTTACTAGCACGACGCTATAGCCCACTGAGCTAACGGGCCACGCAACACTGTCGCATCAGCAGTCCAAAACCATCTCCTCTTCCTTCTAAGCGGTCCGCCATTCACGTGAGCATGTATCTCTTTTTCTTGACTTTCTCTCACCTTATACATGGAACCCAGAGCAGCAACACCACGAAGACGAAAAACGGCCGTGAGACGTTTCCTCATCCCAGCCCAGAAAATTCACATTCCGGTACCGGGAATCGAACCCGGGCCTCCTGGGTGAAAGCCAGGTATCCTAGCCACTAGACCATACCGGACATACTTCAAGGATCCACTACGTGTGTTTGCTTCCAGAAATACTTCTCCTGCACGCAACTTTACTGCCGAATCTGGCGCCAACGCTGAACTCTGTCCGCCGCCCAAGTCATACTACACAAACATCGCTTTCAGTCTCGAGTGCAACTAGCAAAACTGTAATTAGTAATAACTGGAAACAAACACTCTCACGTTGACGCAAAGAAGCCTAGGTGGTAATAAACGGCATATACGGCCTTACCTCGCAAAAGCTATGCTGTGCGTTTCACCGTCGTGGAGAGAAAATGAGATGGCTGAGGTGAGGATCGAACGTACGCCCGTAAGAAGAGGACACGCGCTGCCCACTGCGCCAGGGAGGCACACAGGAATACTCGCCACCGCCAGCCTCACTAAGTAGTTCTAATTTCAGAATTCGTTTCCCACCATGCCGAACACGAAAGGGTGGACTTCTCAGCGGAAGTCAATCCTGCGTCTAGTTACGGTGCCTCGCCCTGGAAGCAGCGTGGCAAAGCGTTCGGATGTGCTGGCGGGCAGGGCGCCTGCAGCAGATTCGCTTCGGCCTCTGGTGGCAGCAGGGGCGGCAACGGATCACGACACACGAAGCCTGCAGCGCAGTGCGGTGGTGGTGTAACGGTCAGCATGGTTGCTTCCCAAGCAGTTGATCCGGGTTCGATTCTCGGCCACCGCAGGAGCATTGTCATTTTTGCCTAGCGCAATAGTGTGTGTTCAACACCATGCGATCCTCGAAATTGCCAAGTGTCGCGGCACAAGTAGTATCTGCTCGTCTCTCGCCTCGTTCCAGCTAAGTGGGTGGGTCCTTCAGTTGATTTCACTTCATCGTGTGTCGACTTGGCCCGACTTTGCTCGACTGCCGCTCGCTGCCGCTCGGCAGTGGGGCCGATATGACAGGAGAAGTACGACAATCGGCTGCGAGAAATAAGGTAATCAAGAGTACCTTTCCTTTTCAATACGAAAAGCTAAATTTTCATTTACAAATTTCGGAAATCTCACTGCTTCGCTACGGTGTTATCTACGATATTTGAGAAATTCTCTGTGGATTCGTACGGTTGTGTTATTGCCAAAGTCGTTCTGGCACTTAACTTGCGCTCTTTTTGGCAAACAAGCTCTTTAAATTACGTTAACGAACATATGATCCAAAATTTAAATTGCTGAGGGACGCATCATAGCACAACAACACTGTAACACAAAAGGGGGAGGGTGGGGGTGAAAGTGGAAAGGTCCAATAGCACGCAGAGTTCCCGCCCATCACCCATCTAATCACTAGCCACGCCCACCTCTGCTTAACTTCATTAATCGAAAGGGAGCCGGCCGTTGACGACAACTGAGTGAAACGTTCAGACTTGTAGCTCGATGTGCAGGTAGTTTTGGAATCTGCCTCGCAGAGTCTCGCAGGAGACTGCATTTCCTATTAGCGAAGAAAATGGAATGGCCTGTGGAGGGATCGAACCCATGACCGTGTTACTAGCACGACGCTATAGCCCACTGAGCTAACGGGCCACGCAACACTGTCGCATCAGCAGTCCAAAACCATCTCCTCTTCCTTCTAAGCGGTCCGCCATTCACGTGAGCATGTATCTCTTTTTCTTGACTTTCTCTCACCTTATACATGGAACCCAGAGCAGCAACACCACGAAGACGAAAAACGGCCGTGAGACGTTTCCTCATCCCAGCCCAGAAAATTCACATTCCGGTACCGGGAATCGAACCCGGGCCTCCTGGGTGAAAGCCAGGTATCCTAGCCACTAGACCATACCGGACATACTTCAAGGATCCACTACGTGTGTTTGCTTCCAGAAATACTTCTCCTGCACGCAACTTTACTGCCGAATCTGGCGCCAACGCTGAACTCTGTCCGCCGCCCAAGTCATACTACACAAACATCGCTTTCAGTCTCGAGTGCAACTAGCAAAACTGTAATTAGTAATAACTGGAAACAAACACTCTCACGTTGACGCAAAGAAGCCTAGGTGGTAATAAACGGCATATACGGCCTTACCTCGCAAAAGCTATGCTGTGCGTTTCACCGTCGTGGAGAGAAAATGAGATGGCTGAGGTGAGGATCGAACGTACGCCCGTAAGAAGAGGACACGCGCTGCCCACTGCGCCAGGGAGGCACACAGGAATACTCGCCACCGCCAGCCTCACTAAGTAGTTCTAATTTCAGAATTCGTTTCCCACCATGCCGAACACGAAAGGGTGGACTTCTCAGCGGAAGTCAATCCTGCGTCTAGTTACGGTGCCTCGCCCTGGAAGCAGCGTGGCAAAGCGTTCGGATGTGCTGGCGGGCAGGGCGCCTGCAGCAGATTCGCTTCGGCCTCTGGTGGCAGCAGGGGCGGCAACGGATCACGACACACGAAGCCTGCAGCGCAGTGCGGTGGTGGTGTAACGGTCAGCATGGTTGCTTCCCAAGCAGTTGATCCGGGTTCGATTCTCGGCCACCGCAGGAGCATTGTCATTTTTGCCTAGCGCAATAGTGTGTGTTCAACACCATGCGATCCTCGAAATTGCCAAGTGTCGCGGCACAAGTAGTATCTGCTCGTCTCTCGCCTCGTTCCAGCTAAGTGGGTGGGTCCTTCAGTTGATTTCACTTCATCGTGTGTCGACTTGGCCCGACTTTGCTCGACTGCCGCTCGCTGCCGCTCGGCAGTGGGGCCGATATGACAGGAGAAGTACGACAATCGGCTGCGAGAAATAAGGTAATCAAGAGTACCTTTCCTTTTCAATACGAAAAGCTAAATTTTCATTTACAAATTTCGGAAATCTCACTGCTTCGCTACGGTGTTATCTACGATATTTGAGAAATTCTCTGTGGATTCGTACGGTTGTGTTATTGCCAAAGTCGTTCTGGCACTTAACTTGCGCTCTTTTTGGCAAACAAGCTCTTTAAATTACGTTAACGAACATATGATCCAAAATTTAAATTGCTGAGGGACGCATCATAGCACAACAACACTGTAACACAAAAGGGGGAGGGTGGGGGTGAAAGTGGAAAGGTCCAATAGCACGCAGAGTTCCCGCCCATCACCCATCTAATCACTAGCCACGCCCACCTCTGCTTAACTTCATTAATCGAAAGGGAGCCGGCCGTTGACGACAACTGAGTGAAACGTTCAGACTTGTAGCTCGATGTGCAGGTAGTTTTGGAATCTGCCTCGCAGAGTCTCGCAGGAGACTGCATTTCCTATTAGCGAAGAAAATGGAATGGCCTGTGGAGGGATCGAACCCATGACCGTGTTACTAGCACGACGCTATAGCCCACTGAGCTAACGGGCCACGCAACACTGTCGCATCAGCAGTCCAAAACCATCTCCTCTTCCTTCTAAGCGGTCCGCCATTCACGTGAGCATGTATCTCTTTTTCTTGACTTTCTCTCACCTTATACATGGAACCCAGAGCAGCAACACCACGAAGACGAAAAACGGCCGTCAGACGTTTCCTCATCCCAGCCCAGAAAATTCACATTCCGGTACCGGGAATCGAACCCGGGCCTCCTGGGTGAAAGCCAGGTATCCTAGCCACTAGACCATACCGGACATACTTCAAGGATCCACTACGTGTGTTTGCTTCCAGAAATACTTCTCCTGCACGCAACTTTACTGCCGAATCTGGCGCCAACGCTGAACTCTGTCCGCCGCCCAAGTCATACTACACAAACATCGCTTTCAGTCTCGAGTGCAACTAGCAAAACTGTAATTAGTAATAACTGGAAACAAACACTCTCACGTTGACGCAAAGAAGCCTAGGTGGTAATAAACGGCATATACGGCCTTACCTCGCAAAAGCTATGCTGTGCGTTTCACCGTCGTGGAGAGAAAATGAGATGGCTGAGGTGAGGATCGAACGTACGCCCGTAAGAAGAGGACACGCGCTGCCCACTGCGCCAGGGAGGCACACAGGAATACTCGCCACCGCCAGCCTCACTAAGTAGTTCTAATTTCAGAATTCGTTTCCCACCATGCCGAACACGAAAGGGTGGACTTCTCAGCGGAAGTCAATCCTGCGTCTAGTTACGGTGCCTCGCCCTGGAAGCAGCGTGGCAAAGCGTTCGGATGTGCTGGCGGGCAGGGCGCCTGCAGCAGATTCGCTTCGGCCTCTGGTGGCAGCAGGGGCGGCAACGGATCACGACACACGAAGCCTGCAGCGCAGTGCGGTGGTGGTGTAACGGTCAGCATGGTTGCTTCCCAAGCAGTTGATCCGGGTTCGATTCTCGGCCACCGCAGGAGCATTGTCATTTTTGCCTAGCGCAATAGTGTGTGTTCAACACCATGCGATCCTCGAAATTGCCAAGTGTCGCGGCACAAGTAGTATCTGCTCGTCTCTCGCCTCGTTCCAGCTAAGTGGGTGGGTCCTTCAGTTGATTTCACTTCATCGTGTGTCGACTTGGCCCGACTTTGCTCGACTGCCGCTCGCTGCCGCTCGGCAGTGGGGCCGATATGACAGGAGAAGTACGACAATCGGCTGCGAGAAATAAGGTAATCAAGAGTACCTTTCCTTTTCAATACGAAAAGCTAAATTTTCATTTACAAATTTCGGAAATCTCACTGCTTCGCTACGGTGTTATCTACGATATTTGAGAAATTCTCTGTGGATTCGTACGGTTGTGTTATTGCCAAAGTCGTTCTGGCACTTAACTTGCGCTCTTTTTGGCAAACAAGCTCTTTAAATTACGTTAACGAACATATGATCCAAAATTTAAATTGCTGAGGGACGCATCATAGCACAACAACACTGTAACACAAAAGGGGGAGGGTGGGGGTGAAAGTGGAAAGGTCCAATAGCACGCAGAGTTCCCGCCCATCACCCATCTAATCACTAGCCACGCCCACCTCTGCTTAACTTCATTAATCGAAAGGGAGCCGGCCGTTGACGACAACTGAGTGAAACGTTCAGACTTGTAGCTCGATGTGCAGGTAGTTTTGGAATCTGCCTCGCAGAGTCTCGCAGGAGACTGCATTTCCTATTAGCGAAGAAAATGGAATGGCCTGTGGAGGGATCGAACCCATGACCGTGTTACTAGCACGACGCTATAGCCCACTGAGCTAACGGGCCACGCAACACTGTCGCATCAGCAGTCCAAAACCATCTCCTCTTCCTTCTAAGCGGTCCGCCATTCACGTGAGCATGTATCTCTTTTTCTTGACTTTCTCTCACCTTATACATGGAACCCAGAGCAGCAACACCACGAAGACGAAAAACGGCCGTGAGACGTTTCCTCATCCCAGCCCAGAAAATTCACATTCCGGTACCGGGAATCGAACCCGGGCCTCCTGGGTGAAAGCCAGGTATCCTAGCCACTAGACCATACCGGACATACTTCAAGGATCCACTACGTGTGTTTGCTTCCAGAAATACTTCTCCTGCACGCAACTTTACTGCCGAATCTGGCGCCAACGCTGAACTCTGTCCGCCGCCCAAGTCATACTACACAAACATCGCTTTCAGTCTCGAGTGCAACTAGCAAAACTGTAATTAGTAATAACTGGAAACAAACACTCTCACGTTGACGCAAAGAAGCCTAGGTGGTAATAAACGGCATATACGGCCTTACCTCGCAAAAGCTATGCTGTGCGTTTCACCGTCGTGGAGAGAAAATGAGATGGCTGAGGTGAGGATCGAACGTACGCCCGTAAGAAGAGGACACGCGCTGCCCACTGCGCCAGGGAGGCACACAGGAA
The DNA here is from genome assembly GCF_023898315.1 of Schistocerca nitens. Classification (NCBI taxonomy): domain Eukaryota; kingdom Metazoa; phylum Arthropoda; class Insecta; order Orthoptera; family Acrididae; genus Schistocerca; species Schistocerca nitens. Next base: position 73,671 of record NW_026045886.1, read on the forward strand.
TACTCGCCACCGCCAGCCTCACTAAGTAGTTCTAATTTCAGAATTCGTTTCCCACCATGCCGAACACGAAAGGGTGGACTTCTCAGCGGAAGTCAATCCTGCGTCTAGTTACGGTGCCTCGCCCTGGAAGCAGCGTGGCAAAGCGTTCGGATGTGCTGGCGGGCAGGGCGCCTGCAGCAGATTCGCTTCGGCCTCTGGTGGCAGCAGGGGCGGCAACGGATCACGACACACGAAGCCTGCAGCGCAGTGCGGTGGTGGTGTAACGGTCAGCATGGTTGCTTCCCAAGCAGTTGATCCGGGTTCGATTCTCGGCCACCGCAGGAGCATTGTCATTTTTGCCTAGCGCAATAGTGTGTGTTCAACACCATGCGATCCTCGAAATTGCCAAGTGTCGCGGCACAAGTAGTATCTGCTCGTCTCTCGCCTCGTTCCAGCTAAGTGGGTGGGTCCTTCAGTTGATTTCACTTCATCGTGTGTCGACTTGGCCCGACTTTGCTCGACTGCCGCTCGCTGCCGCTCGGCAGTGGGGCCGATATGACAGGAGAAGTACGACAATCGGCTGCGAGAAATAAGGTAATCAAGAGTACCTTTCCTTTTCAATACGAAAAGCTAAATTTTCATTTACAAATTTCGGAAATCTCACTGCTTCGCTACGGTGTTATCTACGATATTTGAGAAATTCTCTGTGGATTCGTACGGTTGTGTTATTGCCAAAGTCGTTCTGGCACTTAACTTGCGCTCTTTTTGGCAAACAAGCTCTTTAAATTACGTTAACGAACATATGATCCAAAATTTAAATTGCTGAGGGACGCATCATAGCACAACAACACTGTAACACAAAAGGGGGAGGGTGGGGGTGAAAGTGGAAAGGTCCAATAGCACGCAGAGTTCCCGCCCATCACCCATCTAATCACTAGCCACGCCCACCTCTGCTTAACTTCATTAATCGAAAGGGAGCCGGCCGTTGACGACAACTGAGTGAAACGTTCAGACTTGTAGCTCGATGTGCAGGTAGTTTTGGAATCTGCCTCGCAGAGTCTCGCAGGAGACTGCATTTCCTATTAGCGAAGAAAATGGAATGGCCTGTGGAGGGATCGAACCCATGACCGTGTTACTAGCACGACGCTATAGCCCACTGAGCTAACGGGCCACGCAACACTGTCGCATCAGCAGTCCAAAACCATCTCCTCTTCCTTCTAAGCGGTCCGCCATTCACGTGAGCATGTATCTCTTTTTCTTGACTTTCTCTCACCTTATACATGGAACCCAGAGCAGCAACACCACGAAGACGAAAAACGGCCGTGAGACGTTTCCTCATCCCAGCCCAGAAAATTCACATTCCGGTACCGGGAATCGAACCCGGGCCTCCTGGGTGAAAGCCAGGTATCCTAGCCACTAGACCATACCGGACATACTTCAAGGATCCACTACGTGTGTTTGCTTCCAGAAATACTTCTCCTGCACGCAACTTTACTGCCGAATCTGGCGCCAACGCTGAACTCTGTCCGCCGCCCAAGTCATACTACACAAACATCGCTTTCAGTCTCGAGTGCAACTAGCAAAACTGTAATTAGTAATAACTGGAAACAAACACTCTCACGTTGACGCAAAGAAGCCTAGGTGGTAATAAACGGCATATACGGCCTTACCTCGCAAAAGCTATGCTGTGCGTTTCACCGTCGTGGAGAGAAAATGAGATGGCTGAGGTGAGGATCGAACGTACGCCCGTAAGAAGAGGACACGCGCTGCCCACTGCGCCAGGGAGGCACACAGGAATACTCGCCACCGCCAGCCTCACTAAGTAGTTCTAATTTCAGAATTCGTTTCCCACCATGCCGAACACGAAAGGGTGGACTTCTCAGCGGAAGTCAATCCTGCGTCTAGTTACGGTGCCTCGCCCTGGAAGCAGCGTGGCAAAGCGTTCGGATGTGCTGGCGGGCAGGGCGCCTGCAGCAGATTCGCTTCGGCCTCTGGTGGCAGCAGGGGCGGCAACGGATCACGACACACGAAGCCTGCAGCGCAGTGCGGTGGTGGTGTAACGGTCAGCATGGTTGCTTCCCAAGCAGTTGATCTGGGTTCGATTCTCGGCCACCGCAGGAGCATTGTCATTTTTGCCTAGCGCAATAGTGTGTGTTCAACACCATGCGATCCTCGAAATTGCCAAGTGTCGCGGCACAAGTAGTATCTGCTCGTCTCTCGCCTCGTTCCAGCTAAGTGGGTGGGTCCTTCAGTTGATTTCACTTCATCGTGTGTCGACTTGGCCCGACTTTGCTCGACTGCCGCTCGCTGCCGCTCGGCAGTGGGGCCGATATGACAGGAGAAGTACGACAATCGGCTGCGAGAAATAAGGTAATCAAGAGTACCTTTCCTTTTCAATACGAAAAGCTAAATTTTCATTTACAAATTTCGGAAATCTCACTGCTTCGCTACGGTGTTATCTACGATATTTGAGAAATTCTCTGTGGATTCGTACGGTTGTGTTATTGCCAAAGTCGTTCTGGCACTTAACTTGCGCTCTTTTTGGCAAACAAGCTCTTTAAATTACGTTAACGAACATATGATCCAAAATTTAAATTGCTGAGGGACGCATCATAGCACAACAACACTGTAACACAAAAGGGGGAGGGTGGGGGTGAAAGTGGAAAGGTCCAATAGCACGCAGAGTTCCCGCCCATCACCCATCTAATCACTAGCCACGCCCACCTCTGCTTAACTTCATTAATCGAAAGGGAGCCGGCCGTTGACGACAACTGAGTGAAACGTTCAGACTTGTAGCTCGATGTGCAGGTAGTTTTGGAATCTGCCTCGCAGAGTCTCGCAGGAGACTGCATTTCCTATTAGCGAAGAAAATGGAATGGCCTGTGGAGGGATCGAACCCATGACCGTGTTACTAGCACGACGCTATAGCCCACTGAGCTAACGGGCCACGCAACACTGTCGCATCAGCAGTCCAAAACCATCTCCTCTTCCTTCTAAGCGGTCCGCCATTCACGTGAGCATGTATCTCTTTTTCTTGACTTTCTCTCACCTTATACATGGAACCCAGAGCAGCAACACCACGAAGACGAAAAACGGCCGTCAGACGTTTCCTCATCCCAGCCCAGAAAATTCACATTCCGGTACCGGGAATCGAACCCGGGCCTCCTGGGTGAAAGCCAGGTATCCTAGCCACTAGACCATACCGGACATACTTCAAGGATCCACTACGTGTGTTTGCTTCCAGAAATACTTCTCCTGCACGCAACTTTACTGCCGAATCTGGCGCCAACGCTGAACTCTGTCCGCCGCCCAAGTCATACTACACAAACATCGCTTTCACTCTCGAGTGCAACTAGCAAAACTGTAATTAGTAATAACTGGAAACAAACACTCTCACGGTGACGCAAAGAAGCCTAGGTGGTAATAAACGGCATATACGGCCTTACCTCGCAAAAGCTATGCTGTGCGTTTCACCGTCGTGGAGAGAAAATGAGATGGCTGAGGTGAGGATCGAACGTACGCCCGTAAGAAGAGGACACGCGCTGCCCACTGCGCCAGGGAGGCACACAGGAATACTCGCCACCGCCAGCCTCACTAAGTAGTTCTAATTTCAGAATTCGTTTCCCACCATGCCGAACACGAAAGGGTGGACTTCTCAGCGGAAGTCAATCCTGCGTCTAGTTACGGTGCCTCGCCCTGGAAGCAGCGTGGCAAAGCGTTCGGATGTGCTGGCGGGCAGGGCGCCTGAAGCAGATTCGCTTCGGCCTCTGGTGGCAGCAGGGGCGGCAACGGATCACGACACACGAAGCCTGCAGCGCAGTGCGGTGGTGGTGTAACGGTCAGCATGGTTGCTTCCCAAGCAGTTGATCCGGGTTCGATTCTCGGCCACCGCAGGAGCATTGTCATTTTTGCCTAGCGCAATAGTGTGTGTTCAACACCATGCGATCCTCGAAATTGCCAAGTGTCGCGGCACAAGTAGTATCTGCTCGTCTCTCGCCTCGTTCCAGCTAAGTGGGTGGGTCCTTCAGTTGATTTCACTTCATCGTGTGTCGACTTGGCCCGACTTTGCTCGACTGCCGCTCGCTGCCGCTCGGCAGTGGGGCCGATATGACAGGAGAAGTACGACAATCGGCTGCGAGAAATAAGGTAATCAAGAGTACCTTTCCTTTTCAATACGAAAAGCTAAATTTTCATTTACAAATTTCGGAAATCTCACTGCTTCGCTACGGTGTTATCTACGATATTTGAGAAATTCTCTGTGGATTCGTACGGTTGTGTTATTGCCAAAGTCGTTCTGGCACTTAACTTGCGCTCTTTTTGGCAAACAAGCTCTTTAAATTACGTTAACGAACATATGATCCAAAATTTAAATTGCTGAGGGACGCATCATAGCACAACAACACTGTAACACAAAAGGGGGAGGGTGGGGGTGAAAGTGGAAAGGTCCAATAGCACGCAGAGTTCCCGCCCATCACCCATCTAATCACTAGCCACGCCCACCTCTGCTTAACTTCATTAATCGAAAGGGAGCCGGCCGTTGACGACAACTGAGTGAAACGTTCAGACTTGTAGCTCGATGTGCAGGTAGTTTTGGAATCTGCCTCGCAGAGTCTCGCAGGAGACTGCATTTCCTATTAGCGAAGAAAATGGAATGGCCTGTGGAGGGATCGAACCCATGACCGTGTTACTAGCACGACGCTATAGCCCACTGAGCTAACGGGCCACGCAACACTGTCGCATCAGCAGTCCAAAACCATCTCCTCTTCCTTCTAAGCGGTCCGCCATTCACGTGAGCATGTATCTCTTTTTCTTGACTTTCTCTCACCTTATACATGGAACCCAGAGCAGCAACACCACGAAGACGAAAAACGGCCGTCAGACGTTTCCTCATCCCAGCCCAGAAAATTCACATTCCGGTACCGGGAATCGAACCCGGGCCTCCTGGGTGAAAGCCAGGTATCCTAGCCACTAGACCATACCGGACATACTTCAAGGATCCACTACGTGTGTTTGCTTCCAGAAATACTTCTCCTGCACGCAACTTTACTGCCGAATCTGGCGCCAACGCTGAACTCTGTCCGCCGCCCAAGTCATACTACACAAACATCGCTTTCACTCTCGAGTGCAACTAGCAAAACTGTAATTAGTAATAACTGGAAACAAACACTCTCACGGTGACGCAAAGAAGCCTAGGTGGTAATAAACGGCATATACGGCCTTACCTCGCAAAAGCTATGCTGTGCGTTTCACCGTCGTGGAGAGAAAATGAGATGGCTGAGGTGAGGATCGAACGTACGCCCGTAAGAAGAGGACACGCGCTGCCCACTGCGCCAGGGAGGCACACAGGAATACTCGCCACCGCCAGCCTCACTAAGTAGTTCTAATTTCAGAATTCGTTTCCCACCATGCCGAACACGAAAGGGTGGACTTCTCAGCGGAAGTCAATCCTGCGTCTAGTTACGGTGCCTCGCCCTGGAAGCAGCGTGGCAAAGCGTTCGGATGTGCTGGCGGGCAGGGCGCCTGAAGCAGATTCGCTTCGGCCTCTGGTGGCAGCAGGGGCGGCAACGGATCACGACACACGAAGCCTGCAGCGCAGTGCGGTGGTGGTGTAACGGTCAGCATGGTTGCTTCCCAAGCAGTTGATCCGGGTTCGATTCTCGGCCACCGCAGGAGCATTGTCATTTTTGCCTAGCGCAATAGTGTGTGTTCAACACCATGCGATCCTCGAAATTGCCAAGTGTCGCGGCACAAGTAGTATCTGCTCGTCTCTCGCCTCGTTCCAGCTAAGTGGGTGGGTCCTTCAGTTGATTTCACTTCATCGTGTGTCGACTTGGCCCGACTTTGCTCGACTGCCGCTCGCTGCCGCTCGGCAGTGGGGCCGATATGACAGGAGAAGTACGACAATCGGCTGCGAGAAATAAGGTAATCAAGAGTACCTTTCCTTTTCAATACGAAAAGCTAAATTTTCATTTACAAATTTCGGAAATCTCACTGCTTCGCTACGGTGTTATCTACGATATTTGAGAAATTCTCTGTGGATTCGTACGGTTGTGTTATTGCCAAAGTCGTTCTGGCACTTAACTTGCGCTCTTTTTGGCAAACAAGCTCTTTAAATTACGTTAACGAACATATGATCCAAAATTTAAATTGCTGAGGGACGCATCATAGCACAACAACACTGTAACACAAAAGGGGGAGGGTGGGGGTGAAAGTGGAAAGGTCCAATAGCACGCAGAGTTCCCGCCCATCACCCATCTAATCACTAGCCACGCCCACCTCTGCTTAACTTCATTAATCGAAAGGGAGCCGGCCGTTGACGACAACTGAGTGAAACGTTCAGACTTGTAGCTCGATGTGCAGGTAGTTTTGGAATCTGCCTCGCAGAGTCTCGCAGGAGACTGCATTTCCTATTAGCGAAGAAAATGGAATGGCCTGTGGAGGGATCGAACCCATGACCGTGTTACTAGCACGACGCTATAGCCCACTGAGCTAACGGGCCACGCAACACTGTCGCATCAGCAGTCCAAAACCATCTCCTCTTCCTTCTAAGCGGTCCGCCATTCACGTGAGCATGTATCTCTTTTTCTTGACTTTCTCTCACCTTATACATGGAACCCAGAGCAGCAACACCACGAAGACGAAAAACGGCCGTCAGACGTTTCCTCATCCCAGCCCAGAAAATTCACATTCCGGTACCGGGAATCGAACCCGGGCCTCCTGGGTGAAAGCCAGGTATCCTAGCCACTAGACCATACCGGACATACTTCAAGGATCCACTACGTGTGTTTGCTTCCAGAAATACTTCTCCTGCACGCAACTTTACTGCCGAATCTGGCGCCAACGCTGAACTCTGTCCGCCGCCCAAGTCATACTACACAAACATCGCTTTCAGTCTCGAGTGCAACTAGCAAAACTGTAATTAGTAATAACTGGAAACAAACACTCTCACGTTGACGCAAAGAAGCCTAGGTGGTAATAAACGGCATATACGGCCTTACCTCGCAAAAGCTATGCTGTGCGTTTCACCGTCGTGGAGAGAAAATGAGATGGCTGAGGTGAGGATCGAACGTACGCCCGTAAGAAGAGGACACGCGCTGCCCACTGCGCCAGGGAGGCACACAGGAATACTCGCCACCGCCAGCCTCACTAAGTAGTTCTAATTTCAGAATTCGTTTCCCACCATGCCGAACACGAAAGGGTGGACTTCTCAGCGGAAGTCAATCCTGCGTCTAGTTACGGTGCCTCGCCCTGGAAGCAGCGTGGCAAAGCGTTCGGATGTGCTGGCGGGCAGGGCGCCTGCAGCAGATTCGCTTCGGCCTCTGGTGGCAGCAGGGGCGGCAACGGATCACGACACACGAAGCCTGCAGCGCAGTGCGGTGGTGGTGTAACGGTCAGCATGGTTGCTTCCCAAGCAGTTGATCCGGGTTCGATTCTCGGCCACCGCAGGAGCATTGTCATTTTTGCCTAGCGCAATAGTGTGTGTTCAACACCATGCGATCCTCGAAATTGCCAAGTGTCGCGGCACAAGTAGTATCTGCTCGTCTCTCGCCTCGTTCCAGCTAAGTGGGTGGGTCCTTCAGTTGATTTCACTTCATCGTGTGTCGACTTGGCCCGACTTTGCTCGACTGCCGCTCGCTGCCGCTCGGCAGTGGGGCCGATATGACAGGAGAAGTACGACAATCGGCTGCGAGAAATAAGGTAATCAAGAGTACCTTTCCTTTTCAATACGAAAAGCTAAATTTTCATTTACAAATTTCGGAAATCTCACTGCTTCGCTACGGTGTTATCTACGATATTTGAGAAATTCTCTGTGGATTCGTACGGTTGTGTTATTGCCAAAGTCGTTCTGGCACTTAACTTGCGCTCTTTTTGGCAAACAACCTCTTTAAATTACGTTAACGAACATATGATCCAAAATTTAAATTGCTGAGGGACGCATCATAGCACAACAACACTGTAACACAAAAGGGGGAGGGTGGGGGTGAAAGTGGAAAGGTCCAATAGCACGCAGAGTTCCCGCCCATCACCCATCTAATCACTAGCCACGCCCACCTCTGCTTAACTTCATTAATCGAAAGGGAGCCGGCCGTTGACGACAACTGAGTGAAACGTTCAGACTTGTAGCTCGATGTGCAGGTAGTTTTGGAATCTGCCTCGCAGAGTCTCGCAGGAGACTGCATTTCCTATTAGCGAAGAAAATGGAATGGCCTGTGGAGGGATCGAACCCATGACCGTGTTACTAGCACGACGCTATAGCCCACTGAGCTAACGGGCCACGCAACACTGTCGCATCAGCAGTCCAAAACCATCTCCTCTTCCTTCTAAGCGGTCCGCCATTCACGTGAGCATGTATCTCTTTTTCTTGACTTTCTCTCACCTTATACATGGAACCCAGAGCAGCAACACCACGAAGACGAAAAACGGCCGTGAGACGTTTCCTCATCCCAGCCCAGAAAATTCACATTCCGGTACCGGGAATCGAACCCGGGCCTCCTGGGTGAAAGCCAGGTATCCTAGCCACTAGACCATACCGGACATACTTCAAGGATCCACTACGTGTGTTTGCTTCCAGAAATACTTCTCCTGCACGCAACTTTACTGCCGAATCTGGCGCCAACGCTGAACTCTGTCCGCCGCCCAAGTCATACTACACAAACATCGCTTTCAGTCTCGAGTGCAACTAGCAAAACTGTAATTAGTAATAACTGGAAACAAACACTCTCACGTTGACGCAAAGAAGCCTAGGTGGTAATAAACGGCATATACGGCCTTACCTCGCAAAAGCTATGCTGTGCGTTTCACCGTCGTGGAGAGAAAATGAGATGGCTGAGGTGAGGATCGAACGTACGCCCGTAAGAAGAGGACACGCGCTGCCCACTGCGCCAGGGAGGCACACAGGAATACTCGCCACCGCCAGCCTCACTAAGTAGTTCTAATTTCAGAATTCGTTTCCCACCATGCCGAACACGAAAGGGTGGACTTCTCAGCGGAAGTCAATCCTGCGTCTAGTTACGGTGCCTCGCCCTGGAAGCAGCGTGGCAAAGCGTTCGGATGTGCTGGCGGGCAGGGCGCCTGCAGCAGATTCGCTTCGGCCTCTGGTGGCAGCAGGGGCGGCAACGGATCACGACACACGAAGCCTGCAGCGCAGTGCGGTGGTGGTGTAACGGTCAGCATGGTTGCTTCCCAAGCAGTTGATCTGGGTTCGATTCTCGGCCACCGCAGGAGCATTGTCATTTTTGCCTAGCGCAATAGTGTGTGTTCAACACCATGCGATCCTCGAAATTGCCAAGTGTCGCGGCACAAGTAGTATCTGCTCGTCTCTCGCCTCGTTCCAGCTAAGTGGGTGGGTCCTTCAGTTGATTTCACTTCATCGTGTGTCGACTTGGCCCGACTTTGCTCGACTGCCGCTCGCTGCCGCTCGGCAGTGGGGCCGATATGACAGGAGAAGTACGACAATCGGCTGCGAGAAATAAGGTAATCAAGAGTACCTTTCCTTTTCAATACGAAAAGCTAAATTTTCATTTACAAATTTCGGAAATCTCACTGCTTCGCTACGGTGTTATCTACGATATTTGAGAAATTCTCTGTGGATTCGTACGGTTGTGTTATTGCCAAAGTCGTTCTGGCACTTAACTTGCGCTCTTTTTGGCAAACAAGCTCTTTAAATTACGTTAACGAACATATGATCCAAAATTTAAATTGCTGAGGGACGCATCATAGCACAACAACACTGTAACACAAAAGGGGGAGGGTGGGGGTGAAAGTGGAAAGGTCCAATAGCACGCAGAGTTCCCGCCCATCACCCATCTAATCACTAGCCACGCCCACCTCTGCTTAACTTCATTAATCGAAAGGGAGCCGGCCGTTGACGACAACTGAGTGAAACGTTCAGACTTGTAGCTCGATGTGCAGGTAGTTTTGGAATCTGCCTCGCAGAGTCTCGCAGGAGACTGCATTTCCTATTAGCGAAGAAAATGGAATGGCCTGTGGAGGGATCGAACCCATGACCGTGTTACTAGCACGACGCTATAGCCCACTGAGCTAACGGGCCACGCAACACTGTCGCATCAGCAGTCCAAAACCATCTCCTCTTCCTTCTAAGCGGTCCGCCATTCACGTGAGCATGTATCTCTTTTTCTTGACTTTCTCTCACCTTATACATGGAACCCAGAGCAGCAACACCACGAAGACGAAAAACGGCCGTCAGACGTTTCCTCATCCCAGCCCAGAAAATTCACATTCCGGTACCGGGAATCGAACCCGGGCCTCCTGGGTGAAAGCCAGGTATCCTAGCCACTAGACCATACCGGACATACTTCAAGGATCCACTACGTGTGTTTGCTTCCAGAAATACTTCTCCTGCACGCAACTTTACTGCCGAATCTGGCGCCAACGCTGAACTCTGTCCGCCGCCCAAGTCATACTACACAAACATCGCTTTCACTCTCGAGTGCAACTAGCAAAACTGTAATTAGTAATAACTGGAAACAAACACTCTCACGGTGACGCAAAGAAGCCTAGGTGGTAATAAACGGCATATACGGCCTTACCTCGCAAAAGCTATGCTGTGCGTTTCACCGTCGTGGAGAGAAAATGAGATGGCTGAGGTGAGGATCGAACGTACGCCCGTAAGAAGAGGACACGCGCTGCCCACTGCGCCAGGGAGGCACACAGGAATACTCGCCACCGCCAGCCTCACTAAGTAGTTCTAATTTCAGAATTCGTTTCCCACCATGCCGAACACGAAAGGGTGGACTTCTCAGCGGAAGTCAATCCTGCGTCTAGTTACGGTGCCTCGCCCTGGAAGCAGCGTGGCAAAGCGTTCGGATGTGCTGGCGGGCAGGGCGCCTGCAGCAGATTCGCTTCGGCCTCTGGTGGCAGCAGGGGCGGCAACGGATCACGACACACGAAGCCTGCAGCGCAGTGCGGTGGTGGTGTAACGGTCAGCATGGTTGCTTCCCAAGCAGTTGATCTGGGTTCGATTCTCGGCCACCGCAGGAGCATTGTCATTTTTGCCTAGCGCAATAGTGTGTGTTCAACACCATGCGATCCTCGAAATTGCCAAGTGTCGCGGCACAAGTAGTATCTGCTCGTCTCTCGCCTCGTTCCAGCTAAGTGGGTGGGTCCTTCAGTTGATTTCACTTCATCGTGTGTCGACTTGGCCCGACTTTGCTCGACTGCCGCTCGCTGCCGCTCGGCAGTGGGGCCGATATGACAGGAGAAGTACGACAATCGGCTGCGAGAAATAAGGTAATCAAGAGTACCTTTCCTTTTCAATACGAAAAGCTAAATTTTCATTTACAAATTTCGGAAATCTCACTGCTTCGCTACGGTGTTATCTACGATATTTGAGAAATTCTCTGTGGATTCGTACGGTTGTGTTATTGCCAAAGTCGTTCTGGCACTTAACTTGCGCTCTTTTTGGCAAACAAGCTCTTTAAATTACGTTAACGAACATATGATCCAAAATTTAAATTGCTGAGGGACGCATCATAGCACAACAACACTGTAACACAAAAGGGGGAGGGTGGGGGTGAAAGTGGAAAGGTCCAATAGCACGCAGAGTTCCCGCCCATCACCCATCTAATCACTAGCCACGCCCACCTCTGCTTAACTTCATTAATCGAAAGGGAGCCGGCCGTTGACGACAACTGAGTGAAACGTTCAGACTTGTAGCTCGATGTGCAGGTAGTTTTGGAATCTGCCTCGCAGAGTCTCGCAGGAGACTGCATTTCCTATTAGCGAAGAAAATGGAATGGCCTGTGGAGGGATCGAACCCATGACCGTGTTACTAGCACGACGCTATAGCCCACTGAGCTAACGGGCCACGCAACACTGTCGCATCAGCAGTCCAAAACCATCTCCTCTTCCTTCTAAGCGGTCCGCCATTCACGTGAGCATGTATCTCTTTTTCTTGACTTTCTCTCACCTTATACATGGAACCCAGAGCAGCAACACCACGAAGACGAAAAACGGCCGTGAGACGTTTCCTCATCCCAGCCCAGAAAATTCACATTCCGGTACCGGGAATCGAACCCGGGCCTCCTGGGTGAAAGCCAGGTATCCTAGCCACTAGACCATACCGGACATACTTCAAGGATCCACTACGTGTGTTTGCTTCCAGAAATACTTCTCCTGCACGCAACTTTACTGCCGAATCTGGCGCCAACGCTGAACTCTGTCCGCCGCCCAAGTCATACTACACAAACATCGCTTTCAGTCTCGAGTGCAACTAGCAAAACTGTAATTAGTAATAACTGGAAACAAACACTCTCACGTTGACGCAAAGAAGCCTAGGTGGTAATAAACGGCATATACGGCCTTACCTCGCAAAAGCTATGCTGTGCGTTTCACCGTCGTGGAGAGAAAATGAGATGGCTGAGGTGAGGATCGAACGTACGCCCGTAAGAAGAGGACACGCGCTGCCCACTGCGCCAGGGAGGCACACAGGAATACTCGCCACCGCCAGCCTCACTAAGTAGTTCTAATTTCAGAATTCGTTTCCCACCATGCCGAACACGAAAGGGTGGACTTCTCAGCGGAAGTCAATCCTGCGTCTAGTTACGGTGCCTCGCCCTGGAAGCAGCGTGGCAAAGCGTTCGGATGTGCTGGCGGGCAGGGCGCCTGCAGCAGATTCGCTTCGGCCTCTGGTGGCAGCAGGGGCGGCAACGGATCACGACACACGAAGCCTGCAGCGCAGTGCGGTGGTGGTGTAACGGTCAGCATGGTTGCTTCCCAAGCAGTTGATCTGGGTTCGATTCTCGGCCACCGCAGGAGCATTGTCATTTTTGCCTAGCGCAATAGTGTGTGTTCAACACCATGCGATCCTCGAAATTGCCAAGTGTCGCGGCACAAGTAGTATCTGCTCGTCTCTCGCCTCGTTCCAGCTAAGTGGGTGGGTCCTTCAGTTGATTTCACTTCATCGTGTGTCGACTTGGCCCGACTTTGCTCGACTGCCGCTCGCTGCCGCTCGGCAGTGGGGCCGATATGACAGGAGAAGTACGACAATCGGCTGCGAGAAATAAGGTAATCAAGAGTACCTTTCCTTTTCAATACGAAAAGCTAAATTTTCATTTACAAATTTCGGAAATCTCACTGCTTCGCTACGGTGTTATCTACGATATTTGAGAAATTCTCTGTGGATTCGTACGGTTGTGTTATTGCCAAAGTCGTTCTGGCACTTAACTTGCGCTCTTTTTGGCAAACAAGCTCTTTAAATTACGTTAACGAACATATGATCCAAAATTTAAATTGCTGAGGGACGCATCATAGCACAACAACACTGTAACACAAAAGGGGGAGGGTGGGGGTGAAAGTGGAAAGGTCCAATAGCACGCAGAGTTCCCGCCCATCACCCATCTAATCACTAGCCACGCCCACCTCTGCTTAACTTCATTAATCGAAAGGGAGCCGGCCGTTGACGACAACTGAGTGAAACGTTCAGACTTGTAGCTCGATGTGCAGGTAGTTTTGGAATCTGCCTCGCAGAGTCTCGCAGGAGACTGCATTTCCTATTAGCGAAGAAAATGGAATGGCCTGTGGAGGGATCGAACCCATGACCGTGTTACTAGCACGACGCTATAGCCCACTGAGCTAACGGGCCACGCAACACTGTCGCATCAGCAGTCCAAAACCATCTCCTCTTCCTTCTAAGCGGTCCGCCATTCACGTGAGCATGTATCTCTTTTTCTTGACTTTCTCTCACCTTATACATGGAACCCAGAGCAGCAACACCACGAAGACGAAAAACGGCCGTCAGACGTTTCCTCATCCCAGCCCAGAAAATTCACATTCCGGTACCGGGAATCGAACCCGGGCCTCCTGGGTGAAAGCCAGGTATCCTAGCCACTAGACCATACCGGACATACTTCAAGGATCCACTACGTGTGTTTGCTTCCAGAAATACTTCTCCTGCACGCAACTTTACTGCCGAATCTGGCGCCAACGCTGAACTCTGTCCGCCGCCCAAGTCATACTACACAAACATCGCTTTCACTCTCGAGTGCAACTAGCAAAACTGTAATTAGTAATAACTGGAAACAAACACTCTCACGGTGACGCAAAGAAGCCTAGGTGGTAATAAACGGCATATACGGCCTTACCTCGCAAAAGCTATGCTGTGCGTTTCACCGTCGTGGAGAGAAAATGAGATGGCTGAGGTGAGGATCGAACGTACGCCCGTAAGAAGAGGACACGCGCTGCCCACTGCGCCAGGGAGGCACACAGGAATACTCGCCACCGCCAGCCTCACTAAGTAGTTCTAATTTCAGAATTCGTTTCCCACCATGCCGAACACGAAAGGGTGGACTTCTCAGCGGAAGTCAATCCTGCGTCTAGTTACGGTGCCTCGCCCTGGAAGCAGCGTGGCAAAGCGTTCGGATGTGCTGGCGGGCAGGGCGCCTGCAGCAGATTCGCTTCGGCCTCTGGTGGCAGCAGGGGCGGCAACGGATCACGACACACGAAGCCTGCAGCGCAGTGCGGTGGTGGTGTAACGGTCAGCATGGTTGCTTCCCAAGCAGTTGATCCGGGTTCGATTCTCGGCCACCGCAGGAGCATTGTCATTTTTGCCTAGCGCAATAGTGTGTGTTCAACACCATGCGATCCTCGAAATTGCCAAGTGTCGCGGCACAAGTAGTATCTGCTCGTCTCTCGCCTCGTTCCAGCTAAGTGGGTGGGTCCTTCAGTTGATTTCACTTCATCGTGTGTCGACTTGGCCCGACTTTGCTCGACTGCCGCTCGCTGCCGCTCGGCAGTGGGGCCGATATGACAGGAGAAGTACGACAATCGGCTGCGAGAAATAAGGTAATCAAGAGTACCTTTCCTTTTCAATACGAAAAGCTAAATTTTCATTTACAAATTTCGGAAATCTCACTGCTTCGCTACGGTGTTATCTACGATATTTGAGAAATTCTCTGTGGATTCGTACGGTTGTGTTATTGCCAAAGTCGTTCTGGCACTTAACTTGCGCTCTTTTTGGCAAACAAGCTCTTTAAATTACGTTAACGAACATATGATCCAAAATTTAAATTGCTGAGGGACGCATCATAGCACAACAACACTGTAACACAAAAGGGGGAGGGTGGGGGTGAAAGTGGAAAGGTCCAATAGCACGCAGAGTTCCCGCCCATCACCCATCTAATCACTAGCCACGCCCACCTCTGCTTAACTTCATTAATCGAAAGGGAGCCGGCCGTTGACGACAACTGAGTGAAACGTTCAGACTTGTAGCTCGATGTGCAGGTAGTTTTGGAATCTGCCTCGCAGAGTCTCGCAGGAGACTGCATTTCCTATTAGCGAAGAAAATGGAATGGCCTGTGGAGGGATCGAACCCATGACCGTGTTACTAGCACGACGCTATAGCCCACTGAGCTAACGGGCCACGCAACACTGTCGCATCAGCAGTCCAAAACCATCTCCTCTTCCTTCTAAGCGGTCCGCCATTCACGTGAGCATGTATCTCTTTTTCTTGACTTTCTCTCACCTTATACATGGAACCCAGAGCAGCAACACCACGAAGACGAAAAACGGCCGTCAGACGTTTCCTCATCCCAGCCCAGAAAATTCACATTCCGGTACCGGGAATCGAACCCGGGCCTCCTGGGTGAAAGCCAGGTATCCTAGCCACTAGACCATACCGGACATACTTCAAGGATCCACTACGTGTGTTTGCTTCCAGAAATACTTCTCCTGCACGCAACTTTACTGCCGAATCTGGCGCCAACGCTGAACTCTGTCCGCCGCCCAAGTCATACTACACAAACATCGCTTTCAGTCTCGAGTGCAACTAGCAAAACTGTAATTAGTAATAACTGGAAACAAACACTCTCACGTTGACGCAAAGAAGCCTAGGTGGTAATAAACGGCATATACGGCCTTACCTCGCAAAAGCTATGCTGTGCGTTTCACCGTCGTGGAGAGAAAATGAGATGGCTGAGGTGAGGATCGAACGTACGCCCGTAAGAAGAGGACACGCGCTGCCCACTGCGCCAGGGAGGCACACAGGAATACTCGCCACCGCCAGCCTCACTAAGTAGTTCTAATTTCAGAATTCGTTTCCCACCATGCCGAACACGAAAGGGTGGACTTCTCAGCGGAAGTCAATCCTGCGTCTAGTTACGGTGCCTCGCCCTGGAAGCAGCGTGGCAAAGCGTTCGGATGTGCTGGCGGGCAGGGCGCCTGCAGCAGATTCGCTTCGGCCTCTGGTGGCAGCAGGGGCGGCAACGGATCACGACACACGAAGCCTGCAGCGCAGTGCGGTGGTGGTGTAACGGTCAGCATGGTTGCTTCCCAAGCAGTTGATCCGGGTTCGATTCTCGGCCACCGCAGGAGCATTGTCATTTTTGCCTAGCGCAATAGTGTGTGTTCAACACCATGCGATCCTCGAAATTGCCAAGTGTCGCGGCACAAGTAGTATCTGCTCGTCTCTCGCCTCGTTCCAGCTAAGTGGGTGGGTCCTTCAGTTGATTTCACTTCATCGTGTGTCGACTTGGCCCGACTTTGCTCGACTGCCGCTCGCTGCCGCTCGGCAGTGGGGCCGATATGACAGGAGAAGTACGACAATCGGCTGCGAGAAATAAGGTAATCAAGAGTACCTTTCCTTTTCAATACGAAAAGCTAAATTTTCATTTACAAATTTCGGAAATCTCACTGCTTCGCTACGGTGTTATCTACGATATTTGAGAAATTCTCTGTGGATTCGTACGGTTGTGTTATTGCCAAAGTCGTTCTGGCACTTAACTTGCGCTCTTTTTGGCAAACAAGCTCTTTAAATTACGTTAACGAACATATGATCCAAAATTTAAATTGCTGAGGGACGCATCATAGCACAACAACACTGTAACACAAAAGGGGGAGGGTGGGGGTGAAAGTGGAAAGGTCCAATAGCACGCAGAGTTCCCGCCCATCACCCATCTAATCACTAGCCACGCCCACCTCTGCTTAACTTCATTAATCGAAAGGGAGCCGGCCGTTGACGACAACTGAGTGAAACGTTCAGACTTGTAGCTCGATGTGCAGGTAGTTTTGGAATCTGCCTCGCAGAGTCTCGCAGGAGACTGCATTTCCTATTAGCGAAGAAAATGGAATGGCCTGTGGAGGGATCGAACCCATGACCGTGTTACTAGCACGACGCTATAGCCCACTGAGCTAACGGGCCACGCAACACTGTCGCATCAGCAGTCCAAAACCATCTCCTCTTCCTTCTAAGCGGTCCGCCATTCACGTGAGCATGTATCTCTTTTTCTTGACTTTCTCTCACCTTATACATGGAACCCAGAGCAGCAACACCACGAAGACGAAAAACGGCCGTGAGACGTTTCCTCATCCCAGCCCAGAAAATTCACATTCCGGTACCGGGAATCGAACCCGGGCCTCCTGGGTGAAAGCCAGGTATCCTAGCCACTAGACCATACCGGACATACTTCAAGGATCCACTACGTGTGTTTGCTTCCAGAAATACTTCTCCTGCACGCAACTTTACTGCCGAATCTGGCGCCAACGCTGAACTCTGTCCGCCGCCCAAGTCATACTACACAAACATCGCTTTCAGTCTCGAGTGCAACTAGCAAAACTGTAATTAGTAATAACTGGAAACAAACACTCTCACGTTGACGCAAAGAAGCCTAGGTGGTAATAAACGGCATATACGGCCTTACCTCGCAAAAGCTATGCTGTGCGTTTCACCGTCGTGGAGAGAAAATGAGATGGCTGAGGTGAGGATCGAACGTACGCCCGTAAGAAGAGGACACGCGCTGCCCACTGCGCCAGGGAGGCACACAGGAATACTCGCCACCGCCAGCCTCACTAAGTAGTTCTAATTTCAGAATTCGTTTCCCACCATGCCGAACACGAAAGGGTGGACTTCTCAGCGGAAGTCAATCCTGCGTCTAGTTACGGTGCCTCGCCCTGGAAGCAGCGTGGCAAAGCGTTCGGATGTGCTGGCGGGCAGGGCGCCTGCAGCAGATTCGCTTCGGCCTCTGGTGGCAGCAGGGGCGGCAACGGATCACGACACACGAAGCCTGCAGCGCAGTGCGGTGGTGGTGTAACGGTCAGCATGGTTGCTTCCCAAGCAGTTGATCCGGGTTCGATTCTCGGCCACCGCAGGAGCATTGTCATTTTTGCCTAGCGCAATAGTGTGTGTTCAACACCATGCGATCCTCGAAATTGCCAAGTGTCGCGGCACAAGTAGTATCTGCTCGTCTCTCGCCTCGTTCCAGCTAAGTGGGTGGGTCCTTCAGTTGATTTCACTTCATCGTGTGTCGACTTGGCCCGACTTTGCTCGACTGCCGCTCGCTGCCGCTCGGCAGTGGGGCCGATATGACAGGAGAAGTACGACAATCGGCTGCGAGAAATAAGGTAATCAAGAGTACCTTTCCTTTTCAATACGAAAAGCTAAATTTTCATTTACAAATTTCGGAAATCTCACTGCTTCGCTACGGTGTTATCTACGATATTTGAGAAATTCTCTGTGGATTCGTACGGTTGTGTTATTGCCAAAGTCGTTCTGGCACTTAACTTGCGCTCTTTTTGGCAAACAAGCTCTTTAAATTACGTTAACGAACATATGATCCAAAATTTAAATTGCTGAGGGACGCATCATAGCACAACAACACTGTAACACAAAAGGGGGAGGGTGGGGGTGAAAGTGGAAAGGTCCAATAGCACGCAGAGTTCCCGCCCATCACCCATCTAATCACTAGCCACGCCCACCTCTGCTTAACTTCATTAATCGAAAGGGAGCCGGCCGTTGACGACAACTGAGTGAAACGTTCAGACTTGTAGCTCGATGTGCAGGTAGTTTTGGAATCTGCCTCGCAGAGTCTCGCAGGAGACTGCATTTCCTATTAGCGAAGAAAATGGAATGGCCTGTGGAGGGATCGAACCCATGACCGTGTTACTAGCACGACGCTATAGCCCACTGAGCTAACGGGCCACGCAACACTGTCGCATCAGCAGTCCAAAACCATCTCCTCTTCCTTCTAAGCGGTCCGCCATTCACGTGAGCATGTATCTCTTTTTCTTGACTTTCTCTCACCTTATACATGGAACCCAGAGCAGCAACACCACGAAGACGAAAAACGGCCGTGAGACGTTTCCTCATCCCAGCCCAGAAAATTCACATTCCGGTACCGGGAATCGAACCCGGGCCTCCTGGGTGAAAGCCAGGTATCCTAGCCACTAGACCATACCGGACATACTTCAAGGATCCACTACGTGTGTTTGCTTCCAGAAATACTTCTCCTGCACGCAACTTTACTGCCGAATCTGGCGCCAACGCTGAACTCTGTCCGCCGCCCAAGTCATACTACACAAACATCGCTTTCAGTCTCGAGTGCAACTAGCAAAACTGTAATTAGTAATAACTGGAAACAAACACTCTCACGTTGACGCAAAGAAGCCTAGGTGGTAATAAACGGCATATACGGCCTTACCTCGCAAAAGCTATGCTGTGCGTTTCACCGTCGTGGAGAGAAAATGAGATGGCTGAGGTGAGGATCGAACGTACGCCCGTAAGAAGAGGACACGCGCTGCCCACTGCGCCAGGGAGGCACACAGGAATACTCGCCACCGCCAGCCTCACTAAGTAGTTCTAATTTCAGAATTCGTTTCCCACCATGCCGAACACGAAAGGGTGGACTTCTCAGCGGAAGTCAATCCTGCGTCTAGTTACGGTGCCTCGCCCTGGAAGCAGCGTGGCAAAGCGTTCGGATGTGCTGGCGGGCAGGGCGCCTGCAGCAGATTCGCTTCGGCCTCTGGTGGCAGCAGGGGCGGCAACGGATCACGACACACGAAGCCTGCAGCGCAGTGCGGTGGTGGTGTAACGGTCAGCATGGTTGCTTCCCAAGCAGTTGATCCGGGTTCGATTCTCGGCCACCGCAGGAGCATTGTCATTTTTGCCTAGCGCAATAGTGTGTGTTCAACACCATGCGATCCTCGAAATTGCCAAGTGTCGCGGCACAAGTAGTATCTGCTCGTCTCTCGCCTCGTTCCAGCTAAGTGGGTGGGTCCTTCAGTTGATTTCACTTCATCGTGTGTCGACTTGGCCCGACTTTGCTCGACTGCCGCTCGCTGCCGCTCGGCAGTGGGGCCGATATGACAGGAGAAGTACGACAATCGGCTGCGAGAAATAAGGTAATCAAGAGTACCTTTCCTTTTCAATACGAAAAGCTAAATTTTCATTTACAAATTTCGGAAATCTCACTGCTTCGCTACGGTGTTATCTACGATATTTGAGAAATTCTCTGTGGATTCGTACGGTTGTGTTATTGCCAAAGTCGTTCTGGCACTTAACTTGCGCTCTTTTTGGCAAACAAGCTCTTTAAATTACGTTAACGAACATATGATCCAAAATTTAAATTGCTGAGGGACGCATCATAGCACAACAACACTGTAACACAAAAGGGGGAGGGTGGGGGTGAAAGTGGAAAGGTCCAATAGCACGCAGAGTTCCCGCCCATCACCCATCTAATCACTAGCCACGCCCACCTCTGCTTAACTTCATTAATCGAAAGGGAGCCGGCCGTTGACGACAACTGAGTGAAACGTTCAGACTTGTAGCTCGATGTGCAGGTAGTTTTGGAATCTGCCTCGCAGAGTCTCGCAGGAGACTGCATTTCCTATTAGCGAAGAAAATGGAATGGCCTGTGGAGGGATCGAACCCATGACCGTGTTACTAGCACGACGCTATAGCCCACTGAGCTAACGGGCCACGCAACACTGTCGCATCAGCAGTCCAAAACCATCTCCTCTTCCTTCTAAGCGGTCCGCCATTCACGTGAGCATGTATCTCTTTTTCTTGACTTTCTCTCACCTTATACATGGAACCCAGAGCAGCAACACCACGAAGACGAAAAACGGCCGTCAGACGTTTCCTCATCCCAGCCCAGAAAATTCACATTCCGGTACCGGGAATCGAACCCGGGCCTCCTGGGTGAAAGCCAGGTATCCTAGCCACTAGACCATACCGGACATACTTCAAGGATCCACTACGTGTGTTTGCTTCCAGAAATACTTCTCCTGCACGCAACTTTACTGCCGAATCTGGCGCCAACGCTGAACTCTGTCCGCCGCCCAAGTCATACTACACAAACATCGCTTTCACTCTCGAGTGCAACTAGCAAAACTGTAATTAGTAATAACTGGAAACAAACACTCTCACGGTGACGCAAAGAAGCCTAGGTGGTAATAAACGGCATATACGGCCTTACCTCGCAAAAGCTATGCTGTGCGTTTCACCGTCGTGGAGAGAAAATGAGATGGCTGAGGTGAGGATCGAACGTACGCCCGTAAGAAGAGGACACGCGCTGCCCACTGCGCCAGGGAGGCACACAGGAATACTCGCCACCGCCAGCCTCACTAAGTAGTTCTAATTTCAGAATTCGTTTCCCACCATGCCGAACACGAAAGGGTGGACTTCTCAGCGGAAGTCAATCCTGCGTCTAGTTACGGTGCCTCGCCCTGGAAGCAGCGTGGCAAAGCGTTCGGATGTGCTGGCGGGCAGGGCGCCTGCAGCAGATTCGCTTCGGCCTCTGGTGGCAGCAGGGGCGGCAACGGATCACGACACACGAAGCCTGCAGCGCAGTGCGGTGGTGGTGTAACGGTCAGCATGGTTGCTTCCCAAGCAGTTGATCCGGGTTCGATTCTCGGCCACCGCAGGAGCATTGTCATTTTTGCCTAGCGCAATAGTGTGTGTTCAACACCATGCGATCCTCGAAATTGCCAAGTGTCGCGGCACAAGTAGTATCTGCTCGTCTCTCGCCTCGTTCCAGCTAAGTGGGTGGGTCCTTCAGTTGATTTCACTTCATCGTGTGTCGACTTGGCCCGACTTTGCTCGACTGCCGCTCGCTGCCGCTCGGCAGTGGGGCCGATATGACAGGAGAAGTACGACAATCGGCTGCGAGAAATAAGGTAATCAAGAGTACCTTTCCTTTTCAATACGAAAAGCTAAATTTTCATTTACAAATTTCGGAAATCTCACTGCTTCGCTACGGTGTTATCTACGATATTTGAGAAATTCTCTGTGGATTCGTACGGTTGTGTTATTGCCAAAGTCGTTCTGGCACTTAACTTGCGCTCTTTTTGGCAAACAAGCTCTTTAAATTACGTTAACGAACATATGATCCAAAATTTAAATTGCTGAGGGACGCATCATAGCACAACAACACTGTAACACAAAAGGGGGAGGGTGGGGGTGAAAGTGGAAAGGTCCAATAGCACGCAGAGTTCCCGCCCATCACCCATCTAATCACTAGCCACGCCCACCTCTGCTTAACTTCATTAATCGAAAGGGAGCCGGCCGTTGACGACAACTGAGTGAAACGTTCAGACTTGTAGCTCGATGTGCAGGTAGTTTTGGAATCTGCCTCGCAGAGTCTCGCAGGAGACTGCATTTCCTATTAGCGAAGAAAATGGAATGGCCTGTGGAGGGATCGAACCCATGACCGTGTTACTAGCACGACGCTATAGCCCACTGAGCTAACGGGCCACGCAACACTGTCGCATCAGCAGTCCAAAACCATCTCCTCTTCCTTCTAAGCGGTCCGCCATTCACGTGAGCATGTATCTCTTTTTCTTGACTTTCTCTCACCTTATACATGGAACCCAGAGCAGCAACACCACGAAGACGAAAAACGGCCGTCAGACGTTTCCTCATCCCAGCCCAGAAAATTCACATTCCGGTACCGGGAATCGAACCCGGGCCTCCTGGGTGAAAGCCAGGTATCCTAGCCACTAGACCATACCGGACATACTTCAAGGATCCACTACGTGTGTTTGCTTCCAGAAATACTTCTCCTGCACGCAACTTTACTGCCGAATCTGGCGCCAACGCTGAACTCTGTCCGCCGCCCAAGTCATACTACACAAACATCGCTTTCAGTCTCGAGTGCAACTAGCAAAACTGTAATTAGTAATAACTGGAAACAAACACTCTCACGTTGACGCAAAGAAGCCTAGGTGGTAATAAACGGCATATACGGCCTTACCTCGCAAAAGCTATGCTGTGCGTTTCACCGTCGTGGAGAGAAAATGAGATGGCTGAGGTGAGGATCGAACGTACGCCCGTAAGAAGAGGACACGCGCTGCCCACTGCGCCAGGGAGGCACACAGGAATACTCGCCACCGCCAGCCTCACTAAGTAGTTCTAATTTCAGAATTCGTTTCCCACCATGCCGAACACGAAAGGGTGGACTTCTCAGCGGAAGTCAATCCTGCGTCTAGTTACGGTGCCTCGCCCTGGAAGCAGCGTGGCAAAGCGTTCGGATGTGCTGGCGGGCAGGGCGCCTGCAGCAGATTCGCTTCGGCCTCTGGTGGCAGCAGGGGCGGCAACGGATCACGACACACGAAGCCTGCAGCGCAGTGCGGTGGTGGTGTAACGGTCAGCATGGTTGCTTCCCAAGCAGTTGATCCGGGTTCGATTCTCGGCCACCGCAGGAGCATTGTCATTTTTGCCTAGCGCAATAGTGTGTGTTCAACACCATGCGATCCTCGAAATTGCCAAGTGTCGCGGCACAAGTAGTATCTGCTCGTCTCTCGCCTCGTTCCAGCTAAGTGGGTGGGTCCTTCAGTTGATTTCACTTCATCGTGTGTCGACTTGGCCCGACTTTGCTCGACTGCCGCTCGCTGCCGCTCGGCAGTGGGGCCGATATGACAGGAGAAGTACGACAATCGGCTGCGAGAAATAAGGTAATCAAGAGTACCTTTCCTTTTCAATACGAAAAGCTAAATTTTCATTTACAAATTTCGGAAATCTCACTGCTTCGCTACGGTGTTATCTACGATATTTGAGAAATTCTCTGTGGATTCGTACGGTTGTGTTATTGCCAAAGTCGTTCTGGCACTTAACTTGCGCTCTTTTTGGCAAACAAGCTCTTTAAATTACGTTAACGAACATATGATCCAAAATTTAAATTGCTGAGGGACGCATCATAGCACAACAACACTGTAACACAAAAGGGGGAGGGTGGGGGTGAAAGTGGAAAGGTCCAATAGCACGCAGAGTTCCCGCCCATCACCCATCTAATCACTAGCCACGCCCACCTCTGCTTAACTTCATTAATCGAAAGGGAGCCGGCCGTTGACGACAACTGAGTGAAACGTTCAGACTTGTAGCTCGATGTGCAGGTAGTTTTGGAATCTGCCTCGCAGAGTCTCGCAGGAGACTGCATTTCCTATTAGCGAAGAAAATGGAATGGCCTGTGGAGGGATCGAACCCATGACCGTGTTACTAGCACGACGCTATAGCCCACTGAGCTAACGGGCCACGCAACACTGTCGCATCAGCAGTCCAAAACCATCTCCTCTTCCTTCTAAGCGGTCCGCCATTCACGTGAGCATGTATCTCTTTTTCTTGACTTTCTCTCACCTTATACATGGAACCCAGAGCAGCAACACCACGAAGACGAAAAACGGCCGTCAGACGTTTCCTCATCCCAGCCCAGAAAATTCACATTCCGGTACCGGGAATCGAACCCGGGCCTCCTGGGTGAAAGCCAGGTATCCTAGCCACTAGACCATACCGGACATACTTCAAGGATCCACTACGTGTGTTTGCTTCCAGAAATACTTCTCCTGCACGCAACTTTACTGCCGAATCTGGCGCCAACGCTGAACTCTGTCCGCCGCCCAAGTCATACTACACAAACATCGCTTTCACTCTCGAGTGCAACTAGCAAAACTGTAATTAGTAATAACTGGAAACAAACACTCTCACGGTGACGCAAAGAAGCCTAGGTGGTAATAAACGGCATATACGGCCTTACCTCGCAAAAGCTATGCTGTGCGTTTCACCGTCGTGGAGAGAAAATGAGATGGCTGAGGTGAGGATCGAACGTACGCCCGTAAGAAGAGGACACGCGCTGCCCACTGCGCCAGGGAGGCACACAGGAATACTCGCCACCGCCAGCCTCACTAAGTAGTTCTAATTTCAGAATTCGTTTCCCACCATGCCGAACACGAAAGGGTGGACTTCTCAGCGGAAGTCAATCCTGCGTCTAGTTACGGTGCCTCGCCCTGGAAGCAGCGTGGCAAAGCGTTCGGATGTGCTGGCGGGCAGGGCGCCTGCAGCAGATTCGCTTCGGCCTCTGGTGGCAGCAGGGGCGGCAACGGATCACGACACACGAAGCCTGCAGCGCAGTGCGGTGGTGGTGTAACGGTCAGCATGGTTGCTTCCCAAGCAGTTGATCCGGGTTCGATTCTCGGCCACCGCAGGAGCATTGTCATTTTTGCCTAGCGCAATAGTGTGTGTTCAACACCATGCGATCCTCGAAATTGCCAAGTGTCGCGGCACAAGTAGTATCTGCTCGTCTCTCGCCTCGTTCCAGCTAAGTGGGTGGGTCCTTCAGTTGATTTCACTTCATCGTGTGTCGACTTGGCCCGACTTTGCTCGACTGCCGCTCGCTGCCGCTCGGCAGTGGGGCCGATATGACAGGAGAAGTACGACAATCGGCTGCGAGAAATAAGGTAATCAAGAGTACCTTTCCTTTTCAATACGAAAAGCTAAATTTTCATTTACAAATTTCGGAAATCTCACTGCTTCGCTACGGTGTTATCTACGATATTTGAGAAATTCTCTGTGGATTCGTACGGTTGTGTTATTGCCAAAGTCGTTCTGGCACTTAACTTGCGCTCTTTTTGGCAAACAAGCTCTTTAAATTACGTTAACGAACATATGATCCAAAATTTAAATTGCTGAGGGACGCATCATAGCACAACAACACTGTAACACAAAAGGGGGAGGGTGGGGGTGAAAGTGGAAAGGTCCAATAGCACGCAGAGTTCCCGCCCATCACCCATCTAATCACTAGCCACGCCCACCTCTGCTTAACTTCATTAATCGAAAGGGAGCCGGCCGTTGACGACAACTGAGTGAAACGTTCAGACTTGTAGCTCGATGTGCAGGTAGTTTTGGAATCTGCCTCGCAGAGTCTCGCAGGAGACTGCATTTCCTATTAGCGAAGAAAATGGAATGGCCTGTGGAGGGATCGAACCCATGACCGTGTTACTAGCACGACGCTATAGCCCACTGAGCTAACGGGCCACGCAACACTGTCGCATCAGCAGTCCAAAACCATCTCCTCTTCCTTCTAAGCGGTCCGCCATTCACGTGAGCATGTATCTCTTTTTCTTGACTTTCTCTCACCTTATACATGGAACCCAGAGCAGCAACACCACGAAGACGAAAAACGGCCGTGAGACGTTTCCTCATCCCAGCCCAGAAAATTCACATTCCGGTACCGGGAATCGAACCCGGGCCTCCTGGGTGAAAGCCAGGTATCCTAGCCACTAGACCATACCGGACATACTTCAAGGATCCACTACGTGTGTTTGCTTCCAGAAATACTTCTCCTGCACGCAACTTTACTGCCGAATCTGGCGCCAACGCTGAACTCTGTCCGCCGCCCAAGTCATACTACACAAACATCGCTTTCAGTCTCGAGTGCAACTAGCAAAACTGTAATTAGTAATAACTGGAAACAAACACTCTCACGTTGACGCAAAGAAGCCTAGGTGGTAATAAACGGCATATACGGCCTTACCTCGCAAAAGCTATGCTGTGCGTTTCACCGTCGTGGAGAGAAAATGAGATGGCTGAGGTGAGGATCGAACGTACGCCCGTAAGAAGAGGACACGCGCTGCCCACTGCGCCAGGGAGGCACACAGGAATACTCGCCACCGCCAGCCTCACTAAGTAGTTCTAATTTCAGAATTCGTTTCCCACCATGCCGAACACGAAAGGGTGGACTTCTCAGCGGAAGTCAATCCTGCGTCTAGTTACGGTGCCTCGCCCTGGAAGCAGCGTGGCAAAGCGTTCGGATGTGCTGGCGGGCAGGGCGCCTGCAGCAGATTCGCTTCGGCCTCTGGTGGCAGCAGGGGCGGCAACGGATCACGACACACGAAGCCTGCAGCGCAGTGCGGTGGTGGTGTAACGGTCAGCATGGTTGCTTCCCAAGCAGTTGATCCGGGTTCGATTCTCGGCCACCGCAGGAGCATTGTCATTTTTGCCTAGCGCAATAGTGTGTGTTCAACACCATGCGATCCTCGAAATTGCCAAGTGTCGCGGCACAAGTAGTATCTGCTCGTCTCTCGCCTCGTTCCAGCTAAGTGGGTGGGTCCTTCAGTTGATTTCACTTCATCGTGTGTCGACTTGGCCCGACTTTGCTCGACTGCCGCTCGCTGCCGCTCGGCAGTGGGGCCGATATGACAGGAGAAGTACGACAATCGGCTGCGAGAAATAAGGTAATCAAGAGTACCTTTCCTTTTCAATACGAAAAGCTAAATTTTCATTTACAAATTTCGGAAATCTCACTGCTTCGCTACGGTGTTATCTACGATATTTGAGAAATTCTCTGTGGATTCGTACGGTTGTGTTATTGCCAAAGTCGTTCTGGCACTTAACTTGCGCTCTTTTTGGCAAACAAGCTCTTTAAATTACGTTAACGAACATATGATCCAAAATTTAAATTGCTGAGGGACGCATCATAGCACAACAACACTGTAACACAAAAGGGGGAGGGTGGGGGTGAAAGTGGAAAGGTCCAATAGCACGCAGAGTTCCCGCCCATCACCCATCTAATCACTAGCCACGCCCACCTCTGCTTAACTTCATTAATCGAAAGGGAGCCGGCCGTTGACGACAACTGAGTGAAACGTTCAGACTTGTAGCTCGATGTGCAGGTAGTTTTGGAATCTGCCTCGCAGAGTCTCGCAGGAGACTGCATTTCCTATTAGCGAAGAAAATGGAATGGCCTGTGGAGGGATCGAACCCATGACCGTGTTACTAGCACGACGCTATAGCCCACTGAGCTAACGGGCCACGCAACACTGTCGCATCAGCAGTCCAAAACCATCTCCTCTTCCTTCTAAGCGGTCCGCCATTCACGTGAGCATGTATCTCTTTTTCTTGACTTTCTCTCACCTTATACATGGAACCCAGAGCAGCAACACCACGAAGACGAAAAACGGCCGTCAGACGTTTCCTCATCCCAGCCCAGAAAATTCACATTCCGGTACCGGGAATCGAACCCGGGCCTCCTGGGTGAAAGCCAGGTATCCTAGCCACTAGACCATACCGGACATACTTCAAGGATCCACTACGTGTGTTTGCTTCCAGAAATACTTCTCCTGCACGCAACTTTACTGCCGAATCTGGCGCCAACGCTGAACTCTGTCCGCCGCCCAAGTCATACTACACAAACATCGCTTTCAGTCTCGAGTGCAACTAGCAAAACTGTAATTAGTAATAACTGGAAACAAACACTCTCACGTTGACGCAAAGAAGCCTAGGTGGTAATAAACGGCATATACGGCCTTACCTCGCAAAAGCTATGCTGTGCGTTTCACCGTCGTGGAGAGAAAATGAGATGGCTGAGGTGAGGATCGAACGTACGCCCGTAAGAAGAGGACACGCGCTGCCCACTGCGCCAGGGAGGCACACAGGAATACTCGCCACCGCCAGCCTCACTAAGTAGTTCTAATTTCAGAATTCGTTTCCCACCATGCCGAACACGAAAGGGTGGACTTCTCAGCGGAAGTCAATCCTGCGTCTAGTTACGGTGCCTCGCCCTGGAAGCAGCGTGGCAAAGCGTTCGGATGTGCTGGCGGGCAGGGCGCCTGCAGCAGATTCGCTTCGGCCTCTGGTGGCAGCAGGGGCGGCAACGGATCACGACACACGAAGCCTGCAGCGCAGTGCGGTGGTGGTGTAACGGTCAGCATGGTTGCTTCCCAAGCAGTTGATCCGGGTTCGATTCTCGGCCACCGCAGGAGCATTGTCATTTTTGCCTAGCGCAATAGTGTGTGTTCAACACCATGCGATCCTCGAAATTGCCAAGTGTCGCGGCACAAGTAGTATCTGCTCGTCTCTCGCCTCGTTCCAGCTAAGTGGGTGGGTCCTTCAGTTGATTTCACTTCATCGTGTGTCGACTTGGCCCGACTTTGCTCGACTGCCGCTCGCTGCCGCTCGGCAGTGGGGCCGATATGACAGGAGAAGTACGACAATCGGCTGCGAGAAATAAGGTAATCAAGAGTACCTTTCCTTTTCAATACGAAAAGCTAAATTTTCATTTACAAATTTCGGAAATCTCACTGCTTCGCTACGGTGTTATCTACGATATTTGAGAAATTCTCTGTGGATTCGTACGGTTGTGTTATTGCCAAAGTCGTTCTGGCACTTAACTTGCGCTCTTTTTGGCAAACAAGCTCTTTAAATTACGTTAACGAACATATGATCCAAAATTTAAATTGCTGAGGGACGCATCATAGCACAACAACACTGTAACACAAAAGGGGGAGGGTGGGGGTGAAAGTGGAAAGGTCCAATAGCACGCAGAGTTCCCGCCCATCACCCATCTAATCACTAGCCACGCCCACCTCTGCTTAACTTCATTAATCGAAAGGGAGCCGGCCGTTGACGACAACTGAGTGAAACGTTCAGACTTGTAGCTCGATGTGCAGGTAGTTTTGGAATCTGCCTCGCAGAGTCTCGCAGGAGACTGCATTTCCTATTAGCGAAGAAAATGGAATGGCCTGTGGAGGGATCGAACCCATGACCGTGTTACTAGCACGACGCTATAGCCCACTGAGCTAACGGGCCACGCAACACTGTCGCATCAGCAGTCCAAAACCATCTCCTCTTCCTTCTAAGCGGTCCGCCATTCACGTGAGCATGTATCTCTTTTTCTTGACTTTCTCTCACCTTATACATGGAACCCAGAGCAGCAACACCACGAAGACGAAAAACGGCCGTCAGACGTTTCCTCATCCCAGCCCAGAAAATTCACATTCCGGTACCGGGAATCGAACCCGGGCCTCCTGGGTGAAAGCCAGGTATCCTAGCCACTAGACCATACCGGACATACTTCAAGGATCCACTACGTGTGTTTGCTTCCAGAAATACTTCTCCTGCACGCAACTTTACTGCCGAATCTGGCGCCAACGCTGAACTCTGTCCGCCGCCCAAGTCATACTACACAAACATCGCTTTCAGTCTCGAGTGCAACTAGCAAAACTGTAATTAGTAATAACTGGAAACAAACACTCTCACGTTGACGCAAAGAAGCCTAGGTGGTAATAAACGGCATATACGGCCTTACCTCGCAAAAGCTATGCTGTGCGTTTCACCGTCGTGGAGAGAAAATGAGATGGCTGAGGTGAGGATCGAACGTACGCCCGTAAGAAGAGGACACGCGCTGCCCACTGCGCCAGGGAGGCACACAGGAATACTCGCCACCGCCAGCCTCACTAAGTAGTTCTAATTTCAGAATTCGTTTCCCACCATGCCGAACACGAAAGGGTGGACTTCTCAGCGGAAGTCAATCCTGCGTCTAGTTACGGTGCCTCGCCCTGGAAGCAGCGTGGCAAAGCGTTCGGATGTGCTGGCGGGCAGGGCGCCTGCAGCAGATTCGCTTCGGCCTCTGGTGGCAGCAGGGGCGGCAACGGATCACGACACACGAAGCCTGCAGCGCAGTGCGGTGGTGGTGTAACGGTCAGCATGGTTGCTTCCCAAGCAGTTGATCCGGGTTCGATTCTCGGCCACCGCAGGAGCATTGTCATTTTTGCCTAGCGCAATAGTGTGTGTTCAACACCATGCGATCCTCGAAATTGCCAAGTGTCGCGGCACAAGTAGTATCTGCTCGTCTCTCGCCTCGTTCCAGCTAAGTGGGTGGGTCCTTCAGTTGATTTCACTTCATCGTGTGTCGACTTGGCCCGACTTTGCTCGACTGCCGCTCGCTGCCGCTCGGCAGTGGGGCCGATATGACAGGAGAAGTACGACAATCGGCTGCGAGAAATAAGGTAATCAAGAGTACCTTTCCTTTTCAATACGAAAAGCTAAATTTTCATTTACAAATTTCGGAAATCTCACTGCTTCGCTACGGTGTTATCTACGATATTTGAGAAATTCTCTGTGGATTCGTACGGTTGTGTTATTGCCAAAGTCGTTCTGGCACTTAACTTGCGCTCTTTTTGGCAAACAAGCTCTTTAAATTACGTTAACGAACATATGATCCAAAATTTAAATTGCTGAGGGACGCATCATAGCACAACAACACTGTAACACAAAAGGGGGAGGGTGGGGGTGAAAGTGGAAAGGTCCAATAGCACGCAGAGTTCCCGCCCATCACCCATCTAATCACTAGCCACGCCCACCTCTGCTTAACTTCATTAATCGAAAGGGAGCCGGCCGTTGACGACAACTGAGTGAAACGTTCAGACTTGTAGCTCGATGTGCAGGTAGTTTTGGAATCTGCCTCGCAGAGTCTCGCAGGAGACTGCATTTCCTATTAGCGAAGAAAATGGAATGGCCTGTGGAGGGATCGAACCCATGACCGTGTTACTAGCACGACGCTATAGCCCACTGAGCTAACGGGCCACGCAACACTGTCGCATCAGCAGTCCAAAACCATCTCCTCTTCCTTCTAAGCGGTCCGCCATTCACGTGAGCATGTATCTCTTTTTCTTGACTTTCTCTCACCTTATACATGGAACCCAGAGCAGCAACACCACGAAGACGAAAAACGGCCGTCAGACGTTTCCTCATCCCAGCCCAGAAAATTCACATTCCGGTACCGGGAATCGAACCCGGGCCTCCTGGGTGAAAGCCAGGTATCCTAGCCACTAGACCATACCGGACATACTTCAAGGATCCACTACGTGTGTTTGCTTCCAGAAATACTTCTCCTGCACGCAACTTTACTGCCGAATCTGGCGCCAACGCTGAACTCTGTCCGCCGCCCAAGTCATACTACACAAACATCGCTTTCACTCTCGAGTGCAACTAGCAAAACTGTAATTAGTAATAACTGGAAACAAACACTCTCACGGTGACGCAAAGAAGCCTAGGTGGTAATAAACGGCATATACGGCCTTACCTCGCAAAAGCTATGCTGTGCGTTTCACCGTCGTGGAGAGAAAATGAGATGGCTGAGGTGAGGATCGAACGTACGCCCGTAAGAAGAGGACACGCGCTGCCCACTGCGCCAGGGAGGCACACAGGAATACTCGCCACCGCCAGCCTCACTAAGTAGTTCTAATTTCAGAATTCGTTTCCCACCATGCCGAACACGAAAGGGTGGACTTCTCAGCGGAAGTCAATCCTGCGTCTAGTTACGGTGCCTCGCCCTGGAAGCAGCGTGGCAAAGCGTTCGGATGTGCTGGCGGGCAGGGCGCCTGCAGCAGATTCGCTTCGGCCTCTGGTGGCAGCAGGGGCGGCAACGGATCACGACACACGAAGCCTGCAGCGCAGTGCGGTGGTGGTGTAACGGTCAGCATGGTTGCTTCCCAAGCAGTTGATCCGGGTTCGATTCTCGGCCACCGCAGGAGCATTGTCATTTTTGCCTAGCGCAATAGTGTGTGTTCAACACCATGCGATCCTCGAAATTGCCAAGTGTCGCGGCACAAGTAGTATCTGCTCGTCTCTCGCCTCGTTCCAGCTAAGTGGGTGGGTCCTTCAGTTGATTTCACTTCATCGTGTGTCGACTTGGCCCGACTTTGCTCGACTGCCGCTCGCTGCCGCTCGGCAGTGGGGCCGATATGACAGGAGAAGTACGACAATCGGCTGCGAGAAATAAGGTAATCAAGAGTACCTTTCCTTTTCAATACGAAAAGCTAAATTTTCATTTACAAATTTCGGAAATCTCACTGCTTCGCTACGGTGTTATCTACGATATTTGAGAAATTCTCTGTGGATTCGTACGGTTGTGTTATTGCCAAAGTCGTTCTGGCACTTAACTTGCGCTCTTTTTGGCAAACAAGCTCTTTAAATTACGTTAACGAACATATGATCCAAAATTTAAATTGCTGAGGGACGCATCATAGCACAACAACACTGTAACACAAAAGGGGGAGGGTGGGGGTGAAAGTGGAAAGGTCCAATAGCACGCAGAGTTCCCGCCCATCACCCATCTAATCACTAGCCACGCCCACCTCTGCTTAACTTCATTAATCGAAAGGGAGCCGGCCGTTGACGACAACTGAGTGAAACGTTCAGACTTGTAGCTCGATGTGCAGGTAGTTTTGGAATCTGCCTCGCAGAGTCTCGCAGGAGACTGCATTTCCTATTAGCGAAGAAAATGGAATGGCCTGTGGAGGGATCGAACCCATGACCGTGTTACTAGCACGACGCTATAGCCCACTGAGCTAACGGGCCACGCAACACTGTCGCATCAGCAGTCCAAAACCATCTCCTCTTCCTTCTAAGCGGTCCGCCATTCACGTGAGCATGTATCTCTTTTTCTTGACTTTCTCTCACCTTATACATGGAACCCAGAGCAGCAACACCACGAAGACGAAAAACGGCCGTGAGACGTTTCCTCATCCCAGCCCAGAAAATTCACATTCCGGTACCGGGAATCGAACCCGGGCCTCCTGGGTGAAAGCCAGGTATCCTAGCCACTAGACCATACCGGACATACTTCAAGGATCCACTACGTGTGTTTGCTTCCAGAAATACTTCTCCTGCACGCAACTTTACTGCCGAATCTGGCGCCAACGCTGAACTCTGTCCGCCGCCCAAGTCATACTACACAAACATCGCTTTCAGTCTCGAGTGCAACTAGCAAAACTGTAATTAGTAATAACTGGAAACAAACACTCTCACGTTGACGCAAAGAAGCCTAGGTGGTAATAAACGGCATATACGGCCTTACCTCGCAAAAGCTATGCTGTGCGTTTCACCGTCGTGGAGAGAAAATGAGATGGCTGAGGTGAGGATCGAACGTACGCCCGTAAGAAGAGGACACGCGCTGCCCACTGCGCCAGGGAGGCACACAGGAATACTCGCCACCGCCAGCCTCACTAAGTAGTTCTAATTTCAGAATTCGATTCCCACCATGCCGAACACGAAAGGGTGGACTTCTCAGCGGAAGTCAATCCTGCGTCTAGTTACGGTGCCTCGCCCTGGAAGCAGCGTGGCAAAGCGTTCGGATGTGCTGGCGGGCAGGGCGCCTGCAGCAGATTCGCTTCGGCCTCTGGTGGCAGCAGGGGCGGCAACGGATCACGACACACGAAGCCTGCAGCGCAGTGCGGTGGTGGTGTAACGGTCAGCATGGTTGCTTCCCAAGCAGTTGATCCGGGTTCGATTCTCGGCCACCGCAGGAGCATTGTCATTTTTGCCTAGCGCAATAGTGTGTGTTCAACACCATGCGATCCTCGAAATTGCCAAGTGTCGCGGCACAAGTAGTATCTGCTCGTCTCTCGCCTCGTTCCAGCTAAGTGGGTGGGTCCTTCAGTTGATTTCACTTCATCGTGTGTCGACTTGGCCCGACTTTGCTCGACTGCCGCTCGCTGCCGCTCGGCAGTGGGGCCGATATGACAGGAGAAGTACGACAATCGGCTGCGAGAAATAAGGTAATCAAGAGTACCTTTCCTTTTCAATACGAAAAGCTAAATTTTCATTTACAAATTTCGGAAATCTCACTGCTTCGCTACGGTGTTATCTACGATATTTGAGAAATTCTCTGTGGATTCGTACGGTTGTGTTATTGCCAAAGTCGTTCTGGCACTTAACTTGCGCTCTTTTTGGCAAACAAGCTCTTTAAATTACGTTAACGAACATATGATCCAAAATTTAAATTGCTGAGGGACGCATCATAGCACAACAACACTGTAACACAAAAGGGGGAGGGTGGGGGTGAAAGTGGAAAGGTCCAATAGCACGCAGAGTTCCCGCCCATCACCCATCTAATCACTAGCCACGCCCACCTCTGCTTAACTTCATTAATCGAAAGGGAGCCGGCCGTTGACGACAACTGAGTGAAACGTTCAGACTTGTAGCTCGATGTGCAGGTAGTTTTGGAATCTGCCTCGCAGAGTCTCGCAGGAGACTGCATTTCCTATTAGCGAAGAAAATGGAATGGCCTGTGGAGGGATCGAACCCATGACCGTGTTACTAGCACGACGCTATAGCCCACTGAGCTAACGGGCCACGCAACACTGTCGCATCAGCAGTCCAAAACCATCTCCTCTTCCTTCTAAGCGGTCCGCCATTCACGTGAGCATGTATCTCTTTTTCTTGACTTTCTCTCACCTTATACATGGAACCCAGAGCAGCAACACCACGAAGACGAAAAACGGCCGTCAGACGTTTCCTCATCCCAGCCCAGAAAATTCACATTCCGGTACCGGGAATCGAACCCGGGCCTCCTGGGTGAAAGCCAGGTATCCTAGCCACTAGACCATACCGGACATACTTCAAGGATCCACTACGTGTGTTTGCTTCCAGAAATACTTCTCCTGCACGCAACTTTACTGCCGAATCTGGCGCCAACGCTGAACTCTGTCCGCCGCCCAAGTCATACTACACAAACATCGCTTTCAGTCTCGAGTGCAACTAGCAAAACTGTAATTAGTAATAACTGGAAACAAACACTCTCACGTTGACGCAAAGAAGCCTAGGTGGTAATAAACGGCATATACGGCCTTACCTCGCAAAAGCTATGCTGTGCGTTTCACCGTCGTGGAGAGAAAATGAGATGGCTGAGGTGAGGATCGAACGTACGCCCGTAAGAAGAGGACACGCGCTGCCCACTGCGCCAGGGAGGCACACAGGAATACTCGCCACCGCCAGCCTCACTAAGTAGTTCTAATTTCAGAATTCGTTTCCCACCATGCCGAACACGAAAGGGTGGACTTCTCAGCGGAAGTCAATCCTGCGTCTAGTTACGGTGCCTCGCCCTGGAAGCAGCGTGGCAAAGCGTTCGGATGTGCTGGCGGGCAGGGCGCCTGCAGCAGATTCGCTTCGGCCTCTGGTGGCAGCAGGGGCGGCAACGGATCACGACACACGAAGCCTGCAGCGCAGTGCGGTGGTGGTGTAACGGTCAGCATGGTTGCTTCCCAAGCAGTTGATCCGGGTTCGATTCTCGGCCACCGCAGGAGCATTGTCATTTTTGCCTAGCGCAATAGTGTGTGTTCAACACCATGCGATCCTCGAAATTGCCAAGTGTCGCGGCACAAGTAGTATCTGCTCGTCTCTCGCCTCGTTCCAGCTAAGTGGGTGGGTCCTTCAGTTGATTTCACTTCATCGTGTGTCGACTTGGCCCGACTTTGCTCGACTGCCGCTCGCTGCCGCTCGGCAGTGGGGCCGATATGACAGGAGAAGTACGACAATCGGCTGCGAGAAATAAGGTAATCAAGAGTACCTTTCCTTTTCAATACGAAAAGCTAAATTTTCATTTACAAATTTCGGAAATCTCACTGCTTCGCTACGGTGTTATCTACGATATTTGAGAAATTCTCTGTGGATTCGTACGGTTGTGTTATTGCCAAAGTCGTTCTGGCACTTAACTTGCGCTCTTTTTGGCAAACAAGCTCTTTAAATTACGTTAACGAACATATGATCCAAAATTTAAATTGCTGAGGGACGCATCATAGCACAACAACACTGTAACACAAAAGGGGGAGGGTGGGGGTGAAAGTGGAAAGGTCCAATAGCACGCAGAGTTCCCGCCCATCACCCATCTAATCACTAGCCACGCCCACCTCTGCTTAACTTCATTAATCGAAAGGGAGCCGGCCGTTGACGACAACTGAGTGAAACGTTCAGACTTGTAGCTCGATGTGCAGGTAGTTTTGGAATCTGCCTCGCAGAGTCTCGCAGGAGACTGCATTTCCTATTAGCGAAGAAAATGGAATGGCCTGTGGAGGGATCGAACCCATGACCGTGTTACTAGCACGACGCTATAGCCCACTGAGCTAACGGGCCACGCAACACTGTCGCATCAGCAGTCCAAAACCATCTCCTCTTCCTTCTAAGCGGTCCGCCATTCACGTGAGCATGTATCTCTTTTTCTTGACTTTCTCTCACCTTATACATGGAACCCAGAGCAGCAACACCACGAAGACGAAAAACGGCCGTCAGACGTTTCCTCATCCCAGCCCAGAAAATTCACATTCCGGTACCGGGAATCGAACCCGGGCCTCCTGGGTGAAAGCCAGGTATCCTAGCCACTAGACCATACCGGACATACTTCAAGGATCCACTACGTGTGTTTGCTTCCAGAAATACTTCTCCTGCACGCAACTTTACTGCCGAATCTGGCGCCAACGCTGAACTCTGTCCGCCGCCCAAGTCATACTACACAAACATCGCTTTCACTCTCGAGTGCAACTAGCAAAACTGTAATTAGTAATAACTGGAAACAAACACTCTCACGGTGACGCAAAGAAGCCTAGGTGGTAATAAACGGCATATACGGCCTTACCTCGCAAAAGCTATGCTGTGCGTTTCACCGTCGTGGAGAGAAAATGAGATGGCTGAGGTGAGGATCGAACGTACGCCCGTAAGAAGAGGACACGCGCTGCCCACTGCGCCAGGGAGGCACACAGGAATACTCGCCACCGCCAGCCTCACTAAGTAGTTCTAATTTCAGAATTCGTTTCCCACCATGCCGAACACGAAAGGGTGGACTTCTCAGCGGAAGTCAATCCTGCGTCTAGTTACGGTGCCTCGCCCTGGAAGCAGCGTGGCAAAGCGTTCGGATGTGCTGGCGGGCAGGGCGCCTGCAGCAGATTCGCTTCGGCCTCTGGTGGCAGCAGGGGCGGCAACGGATCACGACACACGAAGCCTGCAGCGCAGTGCGGTGGTGGTGTAACGGTCAGCATGGTTGCTTCCCAAGCAGTTGATCCGGGTTCGATTCTCGGCCACCGCAGGAGCATTGTCATTTTTGCCTAGCGCAATAGTGTGTGTTCAACACCATGCGATCCTCGAAATTGCCAAGTGTCGCGGCACAAGTAGTATCTGCTCGTCTCTCGCCTCGTTCCAGCTAAGTGGGTGGGTCCTTCAGTTGATTTCACTTCATCGTGTGTCGACTTGGCCCGACTTTGCTCGACTGCCGCTCGCTGCCGCTCGGCAGTGGGGCCGATATGACAGGAGAAGTACGACAATCGGCTGCGAGAAATAAGGTAATCAAGAGTACCTTTCCTTTTCAATACGAAAAGCTAAATTTTCATTTACAAATTTCGGAAATCTCACTGCTTCGCTACGGTGTTATCTACGATATTTGAGAAATTCTCTGTGGATTCGTACGGTTGTGTTATTGCCAAAGTCGTTCTGGCACTTAACTTGCGCTCTTTTTGGCAAACAAGCTCTTTAAATTACGTTAACGAACATATGATCCAAAATTTAAATTGCTGAGGGACGCATCATAGCACAACAACACTGTAACACAAAAGGGGGAGGGTGGGGGTGAAAGTGGAAAGGTCCAATAGCACGCAGAGTTCCCGCCCATCACCCATCTAATCACTAGCCACGCCCACCTCTGCTTAACTTCATTAATCGAAAGGGAGCCGGCCGTTGACGACAACTGAGTGAAACGTTCAGACTTGTAGCTCGATGTGCAGGTAGTTTTGGAATCTGCCACGCAGAGTCTCGCAGGAGACTGCATTTCCTATTAGCGAAGAAAATGGAATGGCCTGTGGAGGGATCGAACCCATGACCGTGTTACTAGCACGACGCTATAGCCCACTGAGCTAACGGGCCACGCAACACTGTCGCATCAGCAGTCCAAAACCATCTCCTCTTCCTTCTAAGCGGTCCGCCATTCACGTGAGCATGTATCTCTTTTTCTTGACTTTCTCTCACCTTATACATGGAACCCAGAGCAGCAACACCACGAAGACGAAAAACGGCCGTGAGACGTTTCCTCATCCCTGCCCAGAAAATTCACATTCCGGTACCGGGAATCGAACCCGGGCCTCCTGGGTGAAAGCCAGGTATCCTAGCCACTAGACCATACCGGACATACTTCAAGGATCCACTACGTGTGTTTGCTTCCAGAAATACTTCTCCTGCACGCAACTTTACTGCCGAATCTGGCGCCAACGCTGAACTCTGTCCGCCGCCCAAGTCATACTACACAAACATCGCTTTCAGTCTCGAGTGCAACTAGCAAAACTGTAATTAGTAATAACTGGAAACAAACACTCTCACGTTGACGCAAAGAAGCCTAGGTGGTAATAAACGGCATATACGGCCTTACCTCGCAAAAGCTATGCTGTGCGTTTCACCGTCGTGGAGAGAAAATGAGATGGCTGAGGTGAGGATCGAACGTACGCCCGTAAGAAGAGGACACGCGCTGCCCACTGCGCCAGGGAGGCACACAGGAATACTCGCCACCGCCAGCCTCACTAAGTAGTTCTAATTTCAGAATTCGTTTCCCACCATGCCGAACACGAAAGGGTGGACTTCTCAGCGGAAGTCAATCCTGCGTCTAGTTACGGTGCCTCGCCCTGGAAGCAGCGTGGCAAAGCGTTCGGATGTGCTGGCGGGCAGGGCGCCTGCAGCAGATTCGCTTCGGCCTCTGGTGGCAGCAGGGGCGGCAACGGATCACGACACACGAAGCCTGCAGCGCAGTGCGGTGGTGGTGTAACGGTCAGCATGGTTGCTTCCCAAGCAGTTGATCCGGGTTCGATTCTCGGCCACCGCAGGAGCATTGTCATTTTTGCCTAGCGCAATAGTGTGTGTTCAACACCATGCGATCCTCGAAATTGCCAAGTGTCGCGGCACAAGTAGTATCTGCTCGTCTCTCGCCTCGTTCCAGCTAAGTGGGTGGGTCCTTCAGTTGATTTCACTTCATCGTGTGTCGACTTGGCCCGACTTTGCTCGACTGCCGCTCGCTGCCGCTCGGCAGTGGGGCCGATATGACAGGAGAAGTACGACAATCGGCTGCGAGAAATAAGGTAATCAAGAGTACCTTTCCTTTTCAATACGAAAAGCTAAATTTTCATTTACAAATTTCGGAAATCTCACTGCTTCGCTACGGTGTTATCTACGATATTTGAGAAATTCTCTGTGGATTCGTACGGTTGTGTTATTGCCAAAGTCGTTCTGGCACTTAACTTGCGCTCTTTTTGGCAAACAAGCTCTTTAAATTACGTTAACGAACATATGATCCAAAATTTAAATTGCTGAGGGACGCATCATAGCACAACAACACTGTAACACAAAAGGGGGAGGGTGGGGGTGAAAGTGGAAAGGTCCAATAGCACGCAGAGTTCCCGCCCATCACCCATCTAATCACTAGCCACGCCCACCTCTGCTTAACTTCATTAATCGAAAGGGAGCCGGCCGTTGACGACAACTGAGTGAAACGTTCAGACTTGTAGCTCGATGTGCAGGTAGTTTTGGAATCTGCCACGCAGAGTCTCGCAGGAGACTGCATTTCCTATTAGCGAAGAAAATGGAATGGCCTGTGGAGGGATCGAACCCATGACCGTGTTACTAGCACGACGCTATAGCCCACTGAGCTAACGGGCCACGCAACACTGTCGCATCAGCAGTCCAAAACCATCTCCTCTTCCTTCTAAGCGGTCCGCCATTCACGTGAGCATGTATCTCTTTTTCTTGACTTTCTCTCACCTTATACATGGAACCCAGAGCAGCAACACCACGAAGACGAAAAACGGCCGTGAGACGTTTCCTCATCCCTGCCCAGAAAATTCACATTCCGGTACCGGGAATCGAACCCGGGCCTCCTGGGTGAAAGCCAGGTATCCTAGCCACTAGACCATACCGGACATACTTCAAGGATCCACTACGTGTGTTTGCTTCCAGAAATACTTCTCCTGCACGCAACTTTACTGCCGAATCTGGCGCCAACGCTGAACTCTGTCCGCCGCCCAAGTCATACTACACAAACATCGCTTTCAGTCTCGAGTGCAACTAGCAAAACTGTAATTAGTAATAACTGGAAACAAACACTCTCACGTTGACGCAAAGAAGCCTAGGTGGTAATAAACGGCATATACGGCCTTACCTCGCAAAAGCTATGCTGTGCGTTTCACCGTCGTGGAGAGAAAATGAGATGGCTGAGGTGAGGATCGAACGTACGCCCGTAAGAAGAGGACACGCGCTGCCCACTGCGCCAGGGAGGCACACAGGAATACTCGCCACCGCCAGCCTCACTAAGTAGTTCTAATTTCAGAATTCGTTTCCCACCATGCCGAACACGAAAGGGTGGACTTCTCAGCGGAAGTCAATCCTGCGTCTAGTTACGGTGCCTCGCCCTGGAAGCAGCGTGGCAAAGCGTTCGGATGTGCTGGCGGGCAGGGCGCCTGCAGCAGATTCGCTTCGGCCTCTGGTGGCAGCAGGGGCGGCAACGGATCACGACACACGAAGCCTGCAGCGCAGTGCGGTGGTGGTGTAACGGTCAGCATGGTTGCTTCCCAAGCAGTTGATCCGGGTTCGATTCTCGGCCACCGCAGGAGCATTGTCATTTTTGCCTAGCGCAATAGTGTGTGTTCAACACCATGCGATCCTCGAAATTGCCAAGTGTCGCGGCACAAGTAGTATCTGCTCGTCTCTCGCCTCGTTCCAGCTAAGTGGGTGGGTCCTTCAGTTGATTTCACTTCATCGTGTGTCGACTTGGCCCGACTTTGCTCGACTGCCGCTCGCTGCCGCTCGGCAGTGGGGCCGATATGACAGGAGAAGTACGACAATCGGCTGCGAGAAATAAGGTAATCAAGAGTACCTTTCCTTTTCAATACGAAAAGCTAAATTTTCATTTACAAATTTCGGAAATCTCACTGCTTCGCTACGGTGTTATCTACGATATTTGAGAAATTCTCTGTGGATTCGTACGGTTGTGTTATTGCCAAAGTCGTTCTGGCACTTAACTTGCGCTCTTTTTGGCAAACAAGCTCTTTAAATTACGTTAACGAACATATGATCCAAAATTTAAATTGCTGAGGGACGCATCATAGCACAACAACACTGTAACACAAAAGGGGGAGGGTGGGGGTGAAAGTGGAAAGGTCCAATAGCACGCAGAGTTCCCGCCCATCACCCATCTAATCACTAGCCACGCCCACCTCTGCTTAACTTCATTAATCGAAAGGGAGCCGGCCGTTGACGACAACTGAGTGAAACGTTCAGACTTGTAGCTCGATGTGCAGGTAGTTTTGGAATCTGCCTCGCAGAGTCTCGCAGGAGACTGCATTTCCTATTAGCGAAGAAAATGGAATGGCCTGTGGAGGGATCGAACCCATGACCGTGTTACTAGCACGACGCTATAGCCCACTGAGCTAACGGGCCACGCAACACTGTCGCATCAGCAGTCCAAAACCATCTCCTCTTCCTTCTAAGCGGTCCGCCATTCACGTGAGCATGTATCTCTTTTTCTTGACTTTCTCTCACCTTATACATGGAACCCAGAGCAGCAACACCACGAAGACGAAAAACGGCCGTCAGACGTTTCCTCATCCCAGCCCAGAAAATTCACATTCCGGTACCGGGAATCGAACCCGGGCCTCCTGGGTGAAAGCCAGGTATCCTAGCCACTAGACCATACCGGACATACTTCAAGGATCCACTACGTGTGTTTGCTTCCAGAAATACTTCTCCTGCACGCAACTTTACTGCCGAATCTGGCGCCAACGCTGAACTCTGTCCGCCGCCCAAGTCATACTACACAAACATCGCTTTCACTCTCGAGTGCAACTAGCAAAACTGTAATTAGTAATAACTGGAAACAAACACTCTCACGGTGACGCAAAGAAGCCTAGGTGGTAATAAACGGCATATACGGCCTTACCTCGCAAAAGCTATGCTGTGCGTTTCACCGTCGTGGAGAGAAAATGAGATGGCTGAGGTGAGGATCGAACGTACGCCCGTAAGAAGAGGACACGCGCTGCCCACTGCGCCAGGGAGGCACACAGGAATACTCGCCACCGCCAGCCTCACTAAGTAGTTCTAATTTCAGAATTCGTTTCCCACCATGCCGAACACGAAAGGGTGGACTTCTCAGCGGAAGTCAATCCTGCGTCTAGTTACGGTGCCTCGCCCTGGAAGCAGCGTGGCAAAGCGTTCGGATGTGCTGGCG
This sequence comes from Schistocerca nitens, assembly GCF_023898315.1. NCBI lineage: Eukaryota > Metazoa > Arthropoda > Insecta > Orthoptera > Acrididae > Schistocerca > Schistocerca nitens. Next base: position 116,456 of record NW_026045886.1, read on the forward strand.
GGCAGGGCGCCTGCAGCAGATTCGCTTCGGCCTCTGGTGGCAGCAGGGGCGGCAACGGATCACGACACACGAAGCCTGCAGCGCAGTGCGGTGGTGGTGTAACGGTCAGCATGGTTGCTTCCCAAGCAGTTGATCCGGGTTCGATTCTCGGCCACCGCAGGAGCATTGTCATTTTTGCCTAGCGCAATAGTGTGTGTTCAACACCATGCGATCCTCGAAATTGCCAAGTGTCGCGGCACAAGTAGTATCTGCTCGTCTCTCGCCTCGTTCCAGCTAAGTGGGTGGGTCCTTCAGTTGATTTCACTTCATCGTGTGTCGACTTGGCCCGACTTTGCTCGACTGCCGCTCGCTGCCGCTCGGCAGTGGGGCCGATATGACAGGAGAAGTACGACAATCGGCTGCGAGAAATAAGGTAATCAAGAGTACCTTTCCTTTTCAATACGAAAAGCTAAATTTTCATTTACAAATTTCGGAAATCTCACTGCTTCGCTACGGTGTTATCTACGATATTTGAGAAATTCTCTGTGGATTCGTACGGTTGTGTTATTGCCAAAGTCGTTCTGGCACTTAACTTGCGCTCTTTTTGGCAAACAAGCTCTTTAAATTACGTTAACGAACATATGATCCAAAATTTAAATTGCTGAGGGACGCATCATAGCACAACAACACTGTAACACAAAAGGGGGAGGGTGGGGGTGAAAGTGGAAAGGTCCAATAGCACGCAGAGTTCCCGCCCATCACCCATCTAATCACTAGCCACGCCCACCTCTGCTTAACTTCATTAATCGAAAGGGAGCCGGCCGTTGACGACAACTGAGTGAAACGTTCAGACTTGTAGCTCGATGTGCAGGTAGTTTTGGAATCTGCCTCGCAGAGTCTCGCAGGAGACTGCATTTCCTATTAGCGAAGAAAATGGAATGGCCTGTGGAGGGATCGAACCCATGACCGTGTTACTAGCACGACGCTATAGCCCACTGAGCTAACGGGCCACGCAACACTGTCGCATCAGCAGTCCAAAACCATCTCCTCTTCCTTCTAAGCGGTCCGCCATTCACGTGAGCATGTATCTCTTTTTCTTGACTTTCTCTCACCTTATACATGGAACCCAGAGCAGCAACACCACGAAGACGAAAAACGGCCGTCAGACGTTTCCTCATCCCAGCCCAGAAAATTCACATTCCGGTACCGGGAATCGAACCCGGGCCTCCTGGGTGAAAGCCAGGTATCCTAGCCACTAGACCATACCGGACATACTTCAAGGATCCACTACGTGTGTTTGCTTCCAGAAATACTTCTCCTGCACGCAACTTTACTGCCGAATCTGGCGCCAACGCTGAACTCTGTCCGCCGCCCAAGTCATACTACACAAACATCGCTTTCACTCTCGAGTGCAACTAGCAAAACTGTAATTAGTAATAACTGGAAACAAACACTCTCACGGTGACGCAAAGAAGCCTAGGTGGTAATAAACGGCATATACGGCCTTACCTCGCAAAAGCTATGCTGTGCGTTTCACCGTCGTGGAGAGAAAATGAGATGGCTGAGGTGAGGATCGAACGTACGCCCGTAAGAAGAGGACACGCGCTGCCCACTGCGCCAGGGAGGCACACAGGAATACTCGCCACCGCCAGCCTCACTAAGTAGTTCTAATTTCAGAATTCGTTTCCCACCATGCCGAACACGAAAGGGTGGACTTCTCAGCGGAAGTCAATCCTGCGTCTAGTTACGGTGCCTCGCCCTGGAAGCAGCGTGGCAAAGCGTTCGGATGTGCTGGCGGGCAGGGCGCCTGCAGCAGATTCGCTTCGGCCTCTGGTGGCAGCAGGGGCGGCAACGGATCACGACACACGAAGCCTGCAGCGCAGTGCGGTGGTGGTGTAACGGTCAGCATGGTTGCTTCCCAAGCAGTTGATCCGGGTTCGATTCTCGGCCACCGCAGGAGCATTGTCATTTTTGCCTAGCGCAATAGTGTGTGTTCAACACCATGCGATCCTCGAAATTGCCAAGTGTCGCGGCACAAGTAGTATCTGCTCGTCTCTCGCCTCGTTCCAGCTAAGTGGGTGGGTCCTTCAGTTGATTTCACTTCATCGTGTGTCGACTTGGCCCGACTTTGCTCGACTGCCGCTCGCTGCCGCTCGGCAGTGGGGCCGATATGACAGGAGAAGTACGACAATCGGCTGCGAGAAATAAGGTAATCAAGAGTACCTTTCCTTTTCAATACGAAAAGCTAAATTTTCATTTACAAATTTCGGAAATCTCACTGCTTCGCTACGGTGTTATCTACGATATTTGAGAAATTCTCTGTGGATTCGTACGGTTGTGTTATTGCCAAAGTCGTTCTGGCACTTAACTTGCGCTCTTTTTGGCAAACAAGCTCTTTAAATTACGTTAACGAACATATGATCCAAAATTTAAATTGCTGAGGGACGCATCATAGCACAACAACACTGTAACACAAAAGGGGGAGGGTGGGGGTGAAAGTGGAAAGGTCCAATAGCACGCAGAGTTCCCGCCCATCACCCATCTAATCACTAGCCACGCCCACCTCTGCTTAACTTCATTAATCGAAAGGGAGCCGGCCGTTGACGACAACTGAGTGAAACGTTCAGACTTGTAGCTCGATGTGCAGGTAGTTTTGGAATCTGCCTCGCAGAGTCTCGCAGGAGACTGCATTTCCTATTAGCGAAGAAAATGGAATGGCCTGTGGAGGGATCGAACCCATGACCGTGTTACTAGCACGACGCTATAGCCCACTGAGCTAACGGGCCACGCAACACTGTCGCATCAGCAGTCCAAAACCATCTCCTCTTCCTTCTAAGCGGTCCGCCATTCACGTGAGCATGTATCTCTTTTTCTTGACTTTCTCTCACCTTATACATGGAACCCAGAGCAGCAACACCACGAAGACGAAAAACGGCCGTCAGACGTTTCCTCATCCCAGCCCAGAAAATTCACATTCCGGTACCGGGAATCGAACCCGGGCCTCCTGGGTGAAAGCCAGGTATCCTAGCCACTAGACCATACCGGACATACTTCAAGGATCCACTACGTGTGTTTGCTTCCAGAAATACTTCTCCTGCACGCAACTTTACTGCCGAATCTGGCGCCAACGCTGAACTCTGTCCGCCGCCCAAGTCATACTACACAAACATCGCTTTCACTCTCGAGTGCAACTAGCAAAACTGTAATTAGTAATAACTGGAAACAAACACTCTCACGGTGACGCAAAGAAGCCTAGGTGGTAATAAACGGCATATACGGCCTTACCTCGCAAAAGCTATGCTGTGCGTTTCACCGTCGTGGAGAGAAAATGAGATGGCTGAGGTGAGGATCGAACGTACGCCCGTAAGAAGAGGACACGCGCTGCCCACTGCGCCAGGGAGGCACACAGGAATACTCGCCACCGCCAGCCTCACTAAGTAGTTCTAATTTCAGAATTCGTTTCCCACCATGCCGAACACGAAAGGGTGGACTTCTCAGCGGAAGTCAATCCTGCGTCTAGTTACGGTGCCTCGCCCTGGAAGCAGCGTGGCAAAGCGTTCGGATGTGCTGGCGGGCAGGGCGCCTGCAGCAGATTCGCTTCGGCCTCTGGTGGCAGCAGGGGCGGCAACGGATCACGACACACGAAGCCTGCAGCGCAGTGCGGTGGTGGTGTAACGGTCAGCATGGTTGCTTCCCAAGCAGTTGATCCGGGTTCGATTCTCGGCCACCGCAGGAGCATTGTCATTTTTGCCTAGCGCAATAGTGTGTGTTCAACACCATGCGATCCTCGAAATTGCCAAGTGTCGCGGCACAAGTAGTATCTGCTCGTCTCTCGCCTCGTTCCAGCTAAGTGGGTGGGTCCTTCAGTTGATTTCACTTCATCGTGTGTCGACTTGGCCCGACTTTGCTCGACTGCCGCTCGCTGCCGCTCGGCAGTGGGGCCGATATGACAGGAGAAGTACGACAATCGGCTGCGAGAAATAAGGTAATCAAGAGTACCTTTCCTTTTCAATACGAAAAGCTAAATTTTCATTTACAAATTTCGGAAATCTCACTGCTTCGCTACGGTGTTATCTACGATATTTGAGAAATTCTCTGTGGATTCGTACGGTTGTGTTATTGCCAAAGTCGTTCTGGCACTTAACTTGCGCTCTTTTTGGCAAACAAGCTCTTTAAATTACGTTAACGAACATATGATCCAAAATTTAAATTGCTGAGGGACGCATCATAGCACAACAACACTGTAACACAAAAGGGGGAGGGTGGGGGTGAAAGTGGAAAGGTCCAATAGCACGCAGAGTTCCCGCCCATCACCCATCTAATCACTAGCCACGCCCACCTCTGCTTAACTTCATTAATCGAAAGGGAGCCGGCCGTTGACGACAACTGAGTGAAACGTTCAGACTTGTAGCTCGATGTGCAGGTAGTTTTGGAATCTGCCACGCAGAGTCTCGCAGGAGACTGCATTTCCTATTAGCGAAGAAAATGGAATGGCCTGTGGAGGGATCGAACCCATGACCGTGTTACTAGCACGACGCTATAGCCCACTGAGCTAACGGGCCACGCAACACTGTCGCATCAGCAGTCCAAAACCATCTCCTCTTCCTTCTAAGCGGTCCGCCATTCACGTGAGCATGTATCTCTTTTTCTTGACTTTCTCTCACCTTATACATGGAACCCAGAGCAGCAACACCACGAAGACGAAAAACGGCCGTGAGACGTTTCCTCATCCCAGCCCAGAAAATTCACATTCCGGTACCGGGAATCGAACCCGGGCCTCCTGGGTGAAAGCCAGGTATCCTAGCCACTAGACCATACCGGACATACTTCAAGGATCCACTACGTGTGTTTGCTTCCAGAAATACTTCTCCTGCACGCAACTTTACTGCCGAATCTGGCGCCAACGCTGAACTCTGTCCGCCGCCCAAGTCATACTACACAAACATCGCTTTCAGTCTCGAGTGCAACTAGCAAAACTGTAATTAGTAATAACTGGAAACAAACACTCTCACGGTGACGCAAAGAAGCCTAGGTGGTAATAAACGGCATATACGGCCTTACCTCGCAAAAGCTATGCTGTGCGTTTCACCGTCGTGGAGAGAAAATGAGATGGCTGAGGTGAGGATCGAACGTACGCCCGTAAGAAGAGGACACGCGCTGCCCACTGCGCCAGGGAGGCACACAGGAATACTCGCCACCGCCAGCCTCACTAAGTAGTTCTAATTTCAGAATTCGTTTCCCACCATGCCGAACACGAAAGGGTGGACTTCTCAGCGGAAGTCAATCCTGCGTCTAGTTACGGTGCCTCGCCCTGGAAGCAGCGTGGCAAAGCGTTCGGATGTGCTGGCGGGCAGGGCGCCTGCAGCAGATTCGCTTCGGCCTCTGGTGGCAGCAGGGGCGGCAACGGATCACGACACACGAAGCCTGCAGCGCAGTGCGGTGGTGGTGTAACGGTCAGCATGGTTGCTTCCCAAGCAGTTGATCCGGGTTCGATTCTCGGCCACCGCAGGAGCATTGTCATTTTTGCCTAGCGCAATAGTGTGTGTTCAACACCATGCGATCCTCGAAATTGCCAAGTGTCGCGGCACAAGTAGTATCTGCTCGTCTCTCGCCTCGTTCCAGCTAAGTGGGTGGGTCCTTCAGTTGATTTCACTTCATCGTGTGTCGACTTGGCCCGACTTTGCTCGACTGCCGCTCGCTGCCGCTCGGCAGTGGGGCCGATATGACAGGAGAAGTACGACAATCGGCTGCGAGAAATAAGGTAATCAAGAGTACCTTTCCTTTTCAATACGAAAAGCTAAATTTTCATTTACAAATTTCGGAAATCTCACTGCTTCGCTACGGTGTTATCTACGATATTTGAGAAATTCTCTGTGGATTCGTACGGTTGTGTTATTGCCAAAGTCGTTCTGGCACTTAACTTGCGCTCTTTTTGGCAAACAACCTCTTTAAATTACGTTAACGAACATATGATCCAAAATTTAAATTGCTGAGGGACGCATCATAGCACAACAACACTGTAACACAAAAGGGGGAGGGTGGGGGTGAAAGTGGAAAGGTCCAATAGCACGCAGAGTTCCCGCCCATCACCCATCTAATCACTAGCCACGCCCACCTCTGCTTAACTTCATTAATCGAAAGGGAGCCGGCCGTTGACGACAACTGAGTGAAACGTTCAGACTTGTAGCTCGATGTGCAGGTAGTTTTGGAATCTGCCTCGCAGAGTCTCGCAGGAGACTGCATTTCCTATTAGCGAAGAAAATGGAATGGCCTGTGGAGGGATCGAACCCATGACCGTGTTACTAGCACGACGCTATAGCCCACTGAGCTAACGGGCCACGCAACACTGTCGCATCAGCAGTCCAAAACCATCTCCTCTTCCTTCTAAGCGGTCCGCCATTCACGTGAGCATGTATCTCTTTTTCTTGACTTTCTCTCACCTTATACATGGAACCCAGAGCAGCAACACCACGAAGACGAAAAACGGCCGTGAGACGTTTCCTCATCCCAGCCCAGAAAATTCACATTCCGGTACCGGGAATCGAACCCGGGCCTCCTGGGTGAAAGCCAGGTATCCTAGCCACTAGACCATACCGGACATACTTCAAGGATCCACTACGTGTGTTTGCTTCCAGAAATACTTCTCCTGCACGCAACTTTACTGCCGAATCTGGCGCCAACGCTGAACTCTGTCCGCCGCCCAAGTCATACTACACAAACATCGCTTTCACTCTCGAGTGCAACTAGCAAAACTGTAATTAGTAATAACTGGAAACAAACACTCTCACGTTGACGCAAAGAAGCCTAGGTGGTAATAAACGGCATATACGGCCTTACCTCGCAAAAGCTATGCTGTGCGTTTCACCGTCGTGGAGAGAAAATGAGATGGCTGAGGTGAGGATCGAACGTACGCCCGTAAGAAGAGGACACGCGCTGCCCACTGCGCCAGGGAGGCACACAGGAATACTCGCCACCGCCAGCCTCACTAAGTAGTTCTAATTTCAGAATTCGATTCCCACCATGCCGAACACGAAAGGGTGGACTTCTCAGCGGAAGTCAATCCTGCGTCTAGTTACGGTGCCTCGCCCTGGAAGCAGCGTGGCAAAGCGTTCGGATGTGCTGGCGGGCAGGGCGCCTGCAGCAGATTCGCTTCGGCCTCTGGTGGCAGCAGGGGCGGCAACGGATCACGACACACGAAGCCTGCAGCGCAGTGCGGTGGTGGTGTAACGGTCAGCATGGTTGCTTCCCAAGCAGTTGATCCGGGTTCGATTCTCGGCCACCGCAGGAGCATTGTCATTTTTGCCTAGCGCAATAGTGTGTGTTCAACACCATGCGATCCTCGAAATTGCCAAGTGTCGCGGCACAAGTAGTATCTGCTCGTCTCTCGCCTCGTTCCAGCTAAGTGGGTGGGTCCTTCAGTTGATTTCACTTCATCGTGTGTCGACTTGGCCCGACTTTGCTCGACTGCCGCTCGCTGCCGCTCGGCAGTGGGGCCGATATGACAGGAGAAGTACGACAATCGGCTGCGAGAAATAAGGTAATCAAGAGTACCTTTCCTTTTCAATACGAAAAGCTAAATTTTCATTTACAAATTTCGGAAATCTCACTGCTTCGCTACGGTGTTATCTACGATATTTGAGAAATTCTCTGTGGATTCGTACGGTTGTGTTATTGCCAAAGTCGTTCTGGCACTTAACTTGCGCTCTTTTTGGCAAACAAGCTCTTTAAATTACGTTAACGAACATATGATCCAAAATTTAAATTGCTGAGGGACGCATCATAGCACAACAACACTGTAACACAAAAGGGGGAGGGTGGGGGTGAAAGTGGAAAGGTCCAATAGCACGCAGAGTTCCCGCCCATCACCCATCTAATCACTAGCCACGCCCACCTCTGCTTAACTTCATTAATCGAAAGGGAGCCGGCCGTTGACGACAACTGAGTGAAACGTTCAGACTTGTAGCTCGATGTGCAGGTAGTTTTGGAATCTGCCTCGCAGAGTCTCGCAGGAGACTGCATTTCCTATTAGCGAAGAAAATGGAATGGCCTGTGGAGGGATCGAACCCATGACCGTGTTACTAGCACGACGCTATAGCCCACTGAGCTAACGGGCCACGCAACACTGTCGCATCAGCAGTCCAAAACCATCTCCTCTTCCTTCTAAGCGGTCCGCCATTCACGTGAGCATGTATCTCTTTTTCTTGACTTTCTCTCACCTTATACATGGAACCCAGAGCAGCAACACCACGAAGACGAAAAACGGCCGTGAGACGTTTCCTCATCCCAGCCCAGAAAATTCACATTCCGGTACCGGGAATCGAACCCGGGCCTCCTGGGTGAAAGCCAGGTATCCTAGCCACTAGACCATACCGGACATACTTCAAGGATCCACTACGTGTGTTTGCTTCCAGAAATACTTCTCCTGCACGCAACTTTACTGCCGAATCTGGCGCCAACGCTGAACTCTGTCCGCCGCCCAAGTCATACTACACAAACATCGCTTTCAGTCTCGAGTGCAACTAGCAAAACTGTAATTAGTAATAACTGGAAACAAACACTCTCACGTTGACGCAAAGAAGCCTAGGTGGTAATAAACGGCATATACGGCCTTACCTCGCAAAAGCTATGCTGTGCGTTTCACCGTCGTGGAGAGAAAATGAGATGGCTGAGGTGAGGATCGAACGTACGCCCGTAAGAAGAGGACACGCGCTGCCCACTGCGCCAGGGAGGCACACAGGAATACTCGCCACCGCCAGCCTCACTAAGTAGTTCTAATTTCAGAATTCGATTCCCACCATGCCGAACACGAAAGGGTGGACTTCTCAGCGGAAGTCAATCCTGCGTCTAGTTACGGTGCCTCGCCCTGGAAGCAGCGTGGCAAAGCGTTCGGATGTGCTGGCGGGCAGGGCGCCTGCAGCAGATTCGCTTCGGCCTCTGGTGGCAGCAGGGGCGGCAACGGATCACGACACACGAAGCCTGCAGCGCAGTGCGGTGGTGGTGTAACGGTCAGCATGGTTGCTTCCCAAGCAGTTGATCCGGGTTCGATTCTCGGCCACCGCAGGAGCATTGTCATTTTTGCCTAGCGCAATAGTGTGTGTTCAACACCATGCGATCCTCGAAATTGCCAAGTGTCGCGGCACAAGTAGTATCTGCTCGTCTCTCGCCTCGTTCCAGCTAAGTGGGTGGGTCCTTCAGTTGATTTCACTTCATCGTGTGTCGACTTGGCCCGACTTTGCTCGACTGCCGCTCGCTGCCGCTCGGCAGTGGGGCCGATATGACAGGAGAAGTACGACAATCGGCTGCGAGAAATAAGGTAATCAAGAGTACCTTTCCTTTTCAATACGAAAAGCTAAATTTTCATTTACAAATTTCGGAAATCTCACTGCTTCGCTACGGTGTTATCTACGATATTTGAGAAATTCTCTGTGGATTCGTACGGTTGTGTTATTGCCAAAGTCGTTCTGGCACTTAACTTGCGCTCTTTTTGGCAAACAAGCTCTTTAAATTACGTTAACGAACATATGATCCAAAATTTAAATTGCTGAGGGACGCATCATAGCACAACAACACTGTAACACAAAAGGGGGAGGGTGGGGGTGAAAGTGGAAAGGTCCAATAGCACGCAGAGTTCCCGCCCATCACCCATCTAATCACTAGCCACGCCCACCTCTGCTTAACTTCATTAATCGAAAGGGAGCCGGCCGTTGACGACAACTGAGTGAAACGTTCAGACTTGTAGCTCGATGTGCAGGTAGTTTTGGAATCTGCCTCGCAGAGTCTCGCAGGAGACTGCATTTCCTATTAGCGAAGAAAATGGAATGGCCTGTGGAGGGATCGAACCCATGACCGTGTTACTAGCACGACGCTATAGCCCACTGAGCTAACGGGCCACGCAACACTGTCGCATCAGCAGTCCAAAACCATCTCCTCTTCCTTCTAAGCGGTCCGCCATTCACGTGAGCATGTATCTCTTTTTCTTGACTTTCTCTCACCTTATACATGGAACCCAGAGCAGCAACACCACGAAGACGAAAAACGGCCGTCAGACGTTTCCTCATCCCAGCCCAGAAAATTCACATTCCGGTACCGGGAATCGAACCCGGGCCTCCTGGGTGAAAGCCAGGTATCCTAGCCACTAGACCATACCGGACATACTTCAAGGATCCACTACGTGTGTTTGCTTCCAGAAATACTTCTCCTGCACGCAACTTTACTGCCGAATCTGGCGCCAACGCTGAACTCTGTCCGCCGCCCAAGTCATACTACACAAACATCGCTTTCAGTCTCGAGTGCAACTAGCAAAACTGTAATTAGTAATAACTGGAAACAAACACTCTCACGTTGACGCAAAGAAGCCTAGGTGGTAATAAACGGCATATACGGCCTTACCTCGCAAAAGCTATGCTGTGCGTTTCACCGTCGTGGAGAGAAAATGAGATGGCTGAGGTGAGGATCGAACGTACGCCCGTAAGAAGAGGACACGCGCTGCCCACTGCGCCAGGGAGGCACACAGGAATACTCGCCACCGCCAGCCTCACTAAGTAGTTCTAATTTCAGAATTCGTTTCCCACCATGCCGAACACGAAAGGGTGGACTTCTCAGCGGAAGTCAATCCTGCGTCTAGTTACGGTGCCTCGCCCTGGAAGCAGCGTGGCAAAGCGTTCGGATGTGCTGGCGGGCAGGGCGCCTGCAGCAGATTCGCTTCGGCCTCTGGTGGCAGCAGGGGCGGCAACGGATCACGACACACGAAGCCTGCAGCGCAGTGCGGTGGTGGTGTAACGGTCAGCATGGTTGCTTCCCAAGCAGTTGATCCGGGTTCGATTCTCGGCCACCGCAGGAGCATTGTCATTTTTGCCTAGCGCAATAGTGTGTGTTCAACACCATGCGATCCTCGAAATTGCCAAGTGTCGCGGCACAAGTAGTATCTGCTCGTCTCTCGCCTCGTTCCAGCTAAGTGGGTGGGTCCTTCAGTTGATTTCACTTCATCGTGTGTCGACTTGGCCCGACTTTGCTCGACTGCCGCTCGCTGCCGCTCGGCAGTGGGGCCGATATGACAGGAGAAGTACGACAATCGGCTGCGAGAAATAAGGTAATCAAGAGTACCTTTCCTTTTCAATACGAAAAGCTAAATTTTCATTTACAAATTTCGGAAATCTCACTGCTTCGCTACGGTGTTATCTACGATATTTGAGAAATTCTCTGTGGATTCGTACGGTTGTGTTATTGCCAAAGTCGTTCTGGCACTTAACTTGCGCTCTTTTTGGCAAACAAGCTCTTTAAATTACGTTAACGAACATATGATCCAAAATTTAAATTGCTGAGGGACGCATCATAGCACAACAACACTGTAACACAAAAGGGGGAGGGTGGGGGTGAAAGTGGAAAGGTCCAATAGCACGCAGAGTTCCCGCCCATCACCCATCTAATCACTAGCCACGCCCACCTCTGCTTAACTTCATTAATCGAAAGGGAGCCGGCCGTTGACGACAACTGAGTGAAACGTTCAGACTTGTAGCTCGATGTGCAGGTAGTTTTGGAATCTGCCTCGCAGAGTCTCGCAGGAGACTGCATTTCCTATTAGCGAAGAAAATGGAATGGCCTGTGGAGGGATCGAACCCATGACCGTGTTACTAGCACGACGCTATAGCCCACTGAGCTAACGGGCCACGCAACACTGTCGCATCAGCAGTCCAAAACCATCTCCTCTTCCTTCTAAGCGGTCCGCCATTCACGTGAGCATGTATCTCTTTTTCTTGACTTTCTCTCACCTTATACATGGAACCCAGAGCAGCAACACCACGAAGACGAAAAACGGCCGTCAGACGTTTCCTCATCCCAGCCCAGAAAATTCACATTCCGGTACCGGGAATCGAACCCGGGCCTCCTGGGTGAAAGCCAGGTATCCTAGCCACTAGACCATACCGGACATACTTCAAGGATCCACTACGTGTGTTTGCTTCCAGAAATACTTCTCCTGCACGCAACTTTACTGCCGAATCTGGCGCCAACGCTGAACTCTGTCCGCCGCCCAAGTCATACTACACAAACATCGCTTTCAGTCTCGAGTGCAACTGGCAAAACTGTAATTAGTAATAACTGGAAACAAACACTCTCACGTTGACGCAAAGAAGCCTAGGTGGTAATAAACGGCATATACGGCCTTACCTCGCAAAAGCTATGCTGTGCGTTTCACCGTCGTGGAGAGAAAATGAGATGGCTGAGGTGAGGATCGAACGTACGCCCGTAAGAAGAGGACACGCGCTGCCCACTGCGCCAGGGAGGCACACAGGAATACTCGCCACCGCCAGCCTCACTAAGTAGTTCTAATTTCAGAATTCGTTTCCCACCATGCCGAACACGAAAGGGTGGACTTCTCAGCGGAAGTCAATCCTGCGTCTAGTTACGGTGCCTCGCCCTGGAAGCAGCGTGGCAAAGCGTTCGGATGTGCTGGCGGGCAGGGCGCCTGCAGCAGATTCGCTTCGGCCTCTGGTGGCAGCAGGGGCGGCAACGGATCACGACACACGAAGCCTGCAGCGCAGTGCGGTGGTGGTGTAACGGTCAGCATGGTTGCTTCCCAAGCAGTTGATCCGGGTTCGATTCTCGGCCACCGCAGGAGCATTGTCATTTTTGCCTAGCGCAATAGTGTGTGTTCAACACCATGCGATCCTCGAAATTGCCAAGTGTCGCGGCACAAGTAGTATCTGCTCGTCTCTCGCCTCGTTCCAGCTAAGTGGGTGGGTCCTTCAGTTGATTTCACTTCATCGTGTGTCGACTTGGCCCGACTTTGCTCGACTGCCGCTCGCTGCCGCTCGGCAGTGGGGCCGATATGACAGGAGAAGTACGACAATCGGCTGCGAGAAATAAGGTAATCAAGAGTACCTTTCCTTTTCAATACGAAAAGCTAAATTTTCATTTACAAATTTCGGAAATCTCACTGCTTCGCTACGGTGTTATCTACGATATTTGAGAAATTCTCTGTGGATTCGTACGGTTGTGTTATTGCCAAAGTCGTTCTGGCACTTAACTTGCGCTCTTTTTGGCAAACAAGCTCTTTAAATTACGTTAACGAACATATGATCCAAAATTTAAATTGCTGAGGGACGCATCATAGCACAACAACACTGTAACACAAAAGGGGGAGGGTGGGGGTGAAAGTGGAAAGGTCCAATAGCACGCAGAGTTCCCGCCCATCACCCATCTAATCACTAGCCACGCCCACCTCTGCTTAACTTCATTAATCGAAAGGGAGCCGGCCGTTGACGACAACTGAGTGAAACGTTCAGACTTGTAGCTCGATGTGCAGGTAGTTTTGGAATCTGCCTCGCAGAGTCTCGCAGGAGACTGCATTTCCTATTAGCGAAGAAAATGGAATGGCCTGTGGAGGGATCGAACCCATGACCGTGTTACTAGCACGACGCTATAGCCCACTGAGCTAACGGGCCACGCAACACTGTCGCATCAGCAGTCCAAAACCATCTCCTCTTCCTTCTAAGCGGTCCGCCATTCACGTGAGCATGTATCTCTTTTTCTTGACTTTCTCTCACCTTATACATGGAACCCAGAGCAGCAACACCACGAAGACGAAAAACGGCCGTCAGACGTTTCCTCATCCCAGCCCAGAAAATTCACATTCCGGTACCGGGAATCGAACCCGGGCCTCCTGGGTGAAAGCCAGGTATCCTAGCCACTAGACCATACCGGACATACTTCAAGGATCCACTACGTGTGTTTGCTTCCAGAAATACTTCTCCTGCACGCAACTTTACTGCCGAATCTGGCGCCAACGCTGAACTCTGTCCGCCGCCCAAGTCATACTACACAAACATCGCTTTCAGTCTCGAGTGCAACTGGCAAAACTGTAATTAGTAATAACTGGAAACAAACACTCTCACGTTGACGCAAAGAAGCCTAGGTGGTAATAAACGGCATATACGGCCTTACCTCGCAAAAGCTATGCTGTGCGTTTCACCGTCGTGGAGAGAAAATGAGATGGCTGAGGTGAGGATCGAACGTACGCCCGTAAGAAGAGGACACGCGCTGCCCACTGCGCCAGGGAGGCACACAGGAATACTCGCCACCGCCAGCCTCACTAAGTAGTTCTAATTTCAGAATTCGTTTCCCACCATGCCGAACACGAAAGGGTGGACTTCTCAGCGGAAGTCAATCCTGCGTCTAGTTACGGTGCCTCGCCCTGGAAGCAGCGTGGCAAAGCGTTCGGATGTGCTGGCGGGCAGGGCGCCTGCAGCAGATTCGCTTCGGCCTCTGGTGGCAGCAGGGGCGGCAACGGATCACGACACACGAAGCCTGCAGCGCAGTGCGGTGGTGGTGTAACGGTCAGCATGGTTGCTTCCCAAGCAGTTGATCCGGGTTCGATTCTCGGCCACCGCAGGAGCATTGTCATTTTTGCCTAGCGCAATAGTGTGTGTTCAACACCATGCGATCCTCGAAATTGCCAAGTGTCGCGGCACAAGTAGTATCTGCTCGTCTCTCGCCTCGTTCCAGCTAAGTGGGTGGGTCCTTCAGTTGATTTCACTTCATCGTGTGTCGACTTGGCCCGACTTTGCTCGACTGCCGCTCGCTGCCGCTCGGCAGTGGGGCCGATATGACAGGAGAAGTACGACAATCGGCTGCGAGAAATAAGGTAATCAAGAGTACCTTTCCTTTTCAATACGAAAAGCTAAATTTTCATTTACAAATTTCGGAAATCTCACTGCTTCGCTACGGTGTTATCTACGATATTTGAGAAATTCTCTGTGGATTCGTACGGTTGTGTTATTGCCAAAGTCGTTCTGGCACTTAACTTGCGCTCTTTTTGGCAAACAAGCTCTTTAAATTACGTTAACGAACATATGATCCAAAATTTAAATTGCTGAGGGACGCATCATAGCACAACAACACTGTAACACAAAAGGGGGAGGGTGGGGGTGAAAGTGGAAAGGTCCAATAGCACGCAGAGTTCCCGCCCATCACCCATCTAATCACTAGCCACGCCCACCTCTGCTTAACTTCATTAATCGAAAGGGAGCCGGCCGTTGACGACAACTGAGTGAAACGTTCAGACTTGTAGCTCGATGTGCAGGTAGTTTTGGAATCTGCCTCGCAGAGTCTCGCAGGAGACTGCATTTCCTATTAGCGAAGAAAATGGAATGGCCTGTGGAGGGATCGAACCCATGACCGTGTTACTAGCACGACGCTATAGCCCACTGAGCTAACGGGCCACGCAACACTGTCGCATCAGCAGTCCAAAACCATCTCCTCTTCCTTCTAAGCGGTCCGCCATTCACGTGAGCATGTATCTCTTTTTCTTGACTTTCTCTCACCTTATACATGGAACCCAGAGCAGCAACACCACGAAGACGAAAAACGGCCGTCAGACGTTTCCTCATCCCAGCCCAGAAAATTCACATTCCGGTACCGGGAATCGAACCCGGGCCTCCTGGGTGAAAGCCAGGTATCCTAGCCACTAGACCATACCGGACATACTTCAAGGATCCACTACGTGTGTTTGCTTCCAGAAATACTTCTCCTGCACGCAACTTTACTGCCGAATCTGGCGCCAACGCTGAACTCTGTCCGCCGCCCAAGTCATACTACACAAACATCGCTTTCAGTCTCGAGTGCAACTAGCAAAACTGTAATTAGTAATAACTGGAAACAAACACTCTCACGTTGACGCAAAGAAGCCTAGGTGGTAATAAACGGCATATACGGCCTTACCTCGCAAAAGCTATGCTGTGCGTTTCACCGTCGTGGAGAGAAAATGAGATGGCTGAGGTGAGGATCGAACGTACGCCCGTAAGAAGAGGACACGCGCTGCCCACTGCGCCAGGGAGGCACACAGGAATACTCGCCACCGCCAGCCTCACTAAGTAGTTCTAATTTCAGAATTCGTTTCCCACCATGCCGAACACGAAAGGGTGGACTTCTCAGCGGAAGTCAATCCTGCGTCTAGTTACGGTGCCTCGCCCTGGAAGCAGCGTGGCAAAGCGTTCGGATGTGCTGGCGGGCAGGGCGCCTGCAGCAGATTCGCTTCGGCCTCTGGTGGCAGCAGGGGCGGCAACGGATCACGACACACGAAGCCTGCAGCGCAGTGCGGTGGTGGTGTAACGGTCAGCATGGTTGCTTCCCAAGCAGTTGATCCGGGTTCGATTCTCGGCCACCGCAGGAGCATTGTCATTTTTGCCTAGCGCAATAGTGTGTGTTCAACACCATGCGATCCTCGAAATTGCCAAGTGTCGCGGCACAAGTAGTATCTGCTCGTCTCTCGCCTCGTTCCAGCTAAGTGGGTGGGTCCTTCAGTTGATTTCACTTCATCGTGTGTCGACTTGGCCCGACTTTGCTCGACTGCCGCTCGCTGCCGCTCGGCAGTGGGGCCGATATGACAGGAGAAGTACGACAATCGGCTGCGAGAAATAAGGTAATCAAGAGTACCTTTCCTTTTCAATACGAAAAGCTAAATTTTCATTTACAAATTTCGGAAATCTCACTGCTTCGCTACGGTGTTATCTACGATATTTGAGAAATTCTCTGTGGATTCGTACGGTTGTGTTATTGCCAAAGTCGTTCTGGCACTTAACTTGCGCTCTTTTTGGCAAACAAGCTCTTTAAATTACGTTAACGAACATATGATCCAAAATTTAAATTGCTGAGGGACGCATCATAGCACAACAACACTGTAACACAAAAGGGGGAGGGTGGGGGTGAAAGTGGAAAGGTCCAATAGCACGCAGAGTTCCCGCCCATCACCCATCTAATCACTAGCCACGCCCACCTCTGCTTAACTTCATTAATCGAAAGGGAGCCGGCCGTTGACGACAACTGAGTGAAACGTTCAGACTTGTAGCTCGATGTGCAGGTAGTTTTGGAATCTGCCTCGCAGAGTCTCGCAGGAGACTGCATTTCCTATTAGCGAAGAAAATGGAATGGCCTGTGGAGGGATCGAACCCATGACCGTGTTACTAGCACGACGCTATAGCCCACTGAGCTAACGGGCCACGCAACACTGTCGCATCAGCAGTCCAAAACCATCTCCTCTTCCTTCTAAGCGGTCCGCCATTCACGTGAGCATGTATCTCTTTTTCTTGACTTTCTCTCACCTTATACATGGAACCCAGAGCAGCAACACCACGAAGACGAAAAACGGCCGTCAGACGTTTCCTCATCCCAGCCCAGAAAATTCACATTCCGGTACCGGGAATCGAACCCGGGCCTCCTGGGTGAAAGCCAGGTATCCTAGCCACTAGACCATACCGGACATACTTCAAGGATCCACTACGTGTGTTTGCTTCCAGAAATACTTCTCCTGCACGCAACTTTACTGCCGAATCTGGCGCCAACGCTGAACTCTGTCCGCCGCCCAAGTCATACTACACAAACATCGCTTTCAGTCTCGAGTGCAACTAGCAAAACTGTAATTAGTAATAACTGGAAACAAACACTCTCACGTTGACGCAAAGAAGCCTAGGTGGTAATAAACGGCATATACGGCCTTACCTCGCAAAAGCTATGCTGTGCGTTTCACCGTCGTGGAGAGAAAATGAGATGGCTGAGGTGAGGATCGAACGTACGCCCGTAAGAAGAGGACACGCGCTGCCCACTGCGCCAGGGAGGCACACAGGAATACTCGCCACCGCCAGCCTCACTAAGTAGTTCTAATTTCAGAATTCGTTTCCCACCATGCCGAACACGAAAGGGTGGACTTCTCAGCGGAAGTCAATCCTGCGTCTAGTTACGGTGCCTCGCCCTGGAAGCAGCGTGGCAAAGCGTTCGGATGTGCTGGCGGGCAGGGCGCCTGCAGCAGATTCGCTTCGGCCTCTGGTGGCAGCAGGGGCGGCAACGGATCACGACACACGAAGCCTGCAGCGCAGTGCGGTGGTGGTGTAACGGTCAGCATGGTTGCTTCCCAAGCAGTTGATCCGGGTTCGATTCTCGGCCACCGCAGGAGCATTGTCATTTTTGCCTAGCGCAATAGTGTGTGTTCAACACCATGCGATCCTCGAAATTGCCAAGTGTCGCGGCACAAGTAGTATCTGCTCGTCTCTCGCCTCGTTCCAGCTAAGTGGGTGGGTCCTTCAGTTGATTTCACTTCATCGTGTGTCGACTTGGCCCGACTTTGCTCGACTGCCGCTCGCTGCCGCTCGGCAGTGGGGCCGATATGACAGGAGAAGTACGACAATCGGCTGCGAGAAATAAGGTAATCAAGAGTACCTTTCCTTTTCAATACGAAAAGCTAAATTTTCATTTACAAATTTCGGAAATCTCACTGCTTCGCTACGGTGTTATCTACGATATTTGAGAAATTCTCTGTGGATTCGTACGGTTGTGTTATTGCCAAAGTCGTTCTGGCACTTAACTTGCGCTCTTTTTGGCAAACAAGCTCTTTAAATTACGTTAACGAACATATGATCCAAAATTTAAATTGCTGAGGGACGCATCATAGCACAACAACACTGTAACACAAAAGGGGGAGGGTGGGGGTGAAAGTGGAAAGGTCCAATAGCACGCAGAGTTCCCGCCCATCACCCATCTAATCACTAGCCACGCCCACCTCTGCTTAACTTCATTAATCGAAAGGGAGCCGGCCGTTGACGACAACTGAGTGAAACGTTCAGACTTGTAGCTCGATGTGCAGGTAGTTTTGGAATCTGCCTCGCAGAGTCTCGCAGGAGACTGCATTTCCTATTAGCGAAGAAAATGGAATGGCCTGTGGAGTGATCGAACCCATGACCGTGTTACTAGCACGACGCTATAGCCCACTGAGCTAACGGGCCACGCAACACTGTCGCATCAGCAGTCCAAAACCATCTCCTCTTCCTTCTAAGCGGTCCGCCATTCACGTGAGCATGTATCTCTTTTTCTTGACTTTCTCTCACCTTATACATGGAACCCAGAGCAGCAACACCACGAAGACGAAAAACGGCCGTCAGACGTTTCCTCATCCCAGCCCAGAAAATTCACATTCCGGTACCGGGAATCGAACCCGGGCCTCCTGGGTGAAAGCCAGGTATCCTAGCCACTAGACCATACCGGACATACTTCAAGGATCCACTACGTGTGTTTGCTTCCAGAAATACTTCTCCTGCACGCAACTTTACTGCCGAATCTGGCGCCAACGCTGAACTCTGTCCGCCGCCCAAGTCATACTACACAAACATCGCTTTCAGTCTCGAGTGCAACTAGCAAAACTGTAATTAGTAATAACTGGAAACAAACACTCTCACGTTGACGCAAAGAAGCCTAGGTGGTAATAAACGGCATATACGGCCTTACCTCGCAAAAGCTATGCTGTGCGTTTCACCGTCGTGGAGAGAAAATGAGATGGCTGAGGTGAGGATCGAACGTACGCCCGTAAGAAGAGGACACGCGCTGCCCACTGCGCCAGGGAGGCACACAGGAATACTCGCCACCGCCAGCCTCACTAAGTAGTTCTAATTTCAGAATTCGTTTCCCACCATGCCGAACACGAAAGGGTGGACTTCTCAGCGGAAGTCAATCCTGCGTCTAGTTACGGTGCCTCGCCCTGGAAGCAGCGTGGCAAAGCGTTCGGATGTGCTGGCGGGCAGGGCGCCTGCAGCAGATTCGCTTCGGCCTCTGGTGGCAGCAGGGGCGGCAACGGATCACGACACACGAAGCCTGCAGCGCAGTGCGGTGGTGGTGTAACGGTCAGCATGGTTGCTTCCCAAGCAGTTGATCCGGGTTCGATTCTCGGCCACCGCAGGAGCATTGTCATTTTTGCCTAGCGCAATAGTGTGTGTTCAACACCATGCGATCCTCGAAATTGCCAAGTGTCGCGGCACAAGTAGTATCTGCTCGTCTCTCGCCTCGTTCCAGCTAAGTGGGTGGGTCCTTCAGTTGATTTCACTTCATCGTGTGTCGACTTGGCCCGACTTTGCTCGACTGCCGCTCGCTGCCGCTCGGCAGTGGGGCCGATATGACAGGAGAAGTACGACAATCGGCTGCGAGAAATAAGGTAATCAAGAGTACCTTTCCTTTTCAATACGAAAAGCTAAATTTTCATTTACAAATTTCGGAAATCTCACTGCTTCGCTACGGTGTTATCTACGATATTTGAGAAATTCTCTGTGGATTCGTACGGTTGTGTTATTGCCAAAGTCGTTCTGGCACTTAACTTGCGCTCTTTTTGGCAAACAACCTCTTTAAATTACGTTAACGAACATATGATCCAAAATTTAAATTGCTGAGGGACGCATCATAGCACAACAACACTGTAACACAAAAGGGGGAGGGTGGGGGTGAAAGTGGAAAGGTCCAATAGCACGCAGAGTTCCCGCCCATCACCCATCTAATCACTAGCCACGCCCACCTCTGCTTAACTTCATTAATCGAAAGGGAGCCGGCCGTTGACGACAACTGAGTGAAACGTTCAGACTTGTAGCTCGATGTGCAGGTAGTTTTGGAATCTGCCTCGCAGAGTCTCGCAGGAGACTGCATTTCCTATTAGCGAAGAAAATGGAATGGCCTGTGGAGTGATCGAACCCATGACCGTGTTACTAGCACGACGCTATAGCCCACTGAGCTAACGGGCCACGCAACACTGTCGCATCAGCAGTCCAAAACCATCTCCTCTTCCTTCTAAGCGGTCCGCCATTCACGTGAGCATGTATCTCTTTTTCTTGACTTTCTCTCACCTTATACATGGAACCCAGAGCAGCAACACCACGAAGACGAAAAACGGCCGTCAGACGTTTCCTCATCCCAGCCCAGAAAATTCACATTCCGGTACCGGGAATCGAACCCGGGCCTCCTGGGTGAAAGCCAGGTATCCTAGCCACTAGACCATACCGGACATACTTCAAGGATCCACTACGTGTGTTTGCTTCCAGAAATACTTCTCCTGCACGCAACTTTACTGCCGAATCTGGCGCCAACGCTGAACTCTGTCCGCCGCCCAAGTCATACTACACAACACATCGCTTTCAGTCTCGAGTGCAACTAGCAAAACTGTAATTAGTAATAACTGGAAACAAACACTCTCACGTTGACGCAAAGAAGCCTAGGTGGTAATAAACGGCATATACGGCCTTACCTCGCAAAAGCTATGCTGTGCGTTTCACCGTCGTGGAGAGAAAATGAGATGGCTGAGGTGAGGATCGAACGTACGCCCGTAAGAAGAGGACACGCGCTGCCCACTGCGCCAGGGAGGCACACAGGAATACTCGCCACCGCCAGCCTCACTAAGTAGTTCTAATTTCAGAATTCGTTTCCCACCATGCCGAACACGAAAGGGTGGACTTCTCAGCGGAAGTCAATCCTGCGTCTAGTTACGGTGCCTCGCCCTGGAAGCAGCGTGGCAAAGCGTTCGGATGTGCTGGCGGGCAGGGCGCCTGCAGCAGATTCGCTTCGGCCTCTGGTGGCAGCAGGGGCGGCAACGGATCACGACACACGAAGCCTGCAGCGCAGTGCGGTGGTGGTGTAACGGTCAGCATGGTTGCTTCCCAAGCAGTTGATCCGGGTTCGATTCTCGGCCACCGCAGGAGCATTGTCATTTTTGCCTAGCGCAATAGTGTGTGTTCAACACCATGCGATCCTCGAAATTGCCAAGTGTCGCGGCACAAGTAGTATCTGCTCGTCTCTCGCCTCGTTCCAGCTAAGTGGGTGGGTCCTTCAGTTGATTTCACTTCATCGTGTGTCGACTTGGCCCGACTTTGCTCGACTGCCGCTCGCTGCCGCTCGGCAGTGGGGCCGATATGACAGGAGAAGTACGACAATCGGCTGCGAGAAATAAGGTAATCAAGAGTACCTTTCCTTTTCAATACGAAAAGCTAAATTTTCATTTACAAATTTCGGAAATCTCACTGCTTCGCTACGGTGTTATCTACGATATTTGAGAAATTCTCTGTGGATTCGTACGGTTGTGTTATTGCCAAAGTCGTTCTGGCACTTAACTTGCGCTCTTTTTGGCAAACAAGCTCTTTAAATTACGTTAACGAACATATGATCCAAAATTTAAATTGCTGAGGGACGCATCATAGCACAACAACACTGTAACACAAAAGGGGGAGGGTGGGGGTGAAAGTGGAAAGGTCCAATAGCACGCAGAGTTCCCGCCCATCACCCATCTAATCACTAGCCACGCCCACCTCTGCTTAACTTCATTAATCGAAAGGGAGCCGGCCGTTGACGACAACTGAGTGAAACGTTCAGACTTGTAGCTCGATGTGCAGGTAGTTTTGGAATCTGCCTCGCAGAGTCTCGCAGGAGACTGCATTTCCTATTAGCGAAGAAAATGGAATGGCCTGTGGAGGGATCGAACCCATGACCGTGTTACTAGCACGACGCTATAGCCCACTGAGCTAACGGGCCACGCAACACTGTCGCATCAGCAGTCCAAAACCATCTCCTCTTCCTTCTAAGCGGTCCGCCATTCACGTGAGCATGTATCTCTTTTTCTTGACTTTCTCTCACCTTATACATGGAACCCAGAGCAGCAACACCACGAAGACGAAAAACGGCCGTCAGACGTTTCCTCATCCCAGCCCAGAAAATTCACATTCCGGTACCGGGAATCGAACCCGGGCCTCCTGGGTGAAAGCCAGGTATCCTAGCCACTAGACCATACCGGACATACTTCAAGGATCCACTACGTGTGTTTGCTTCCAGAAATACTTCTCCTGCACGCAACTTTACTGCCGAATCTGGCGCCAACGCTGAACTCTGTCCGCCGCCCAAGTCATACTACACAAACATCGCTTTCAGTCTCGAGTGCAACTAGCAAAACTGTAATTAGTAATAACTGGAAACAAACACTCTCACGTTGACGCAAAGAAGCCTAGGTGGTAATAAACGGCATATACGGCCTTACCTCGCAAAAGCTATGCTGTGCGTTTCACCGTCGTGGAGAGAAAATGAGATGGCTGAGGTGAGGATCGAACGTACGCCCGTAAGAAGAGGACACGCGCTGCCCACTGCGCCAGGGAGGCACACAGGAATACTCGCCACCGCCAGCCTCACTAAGTAGTTCTAATTTCAGAATTCGTTTCCCACCATGCCGAACACGAAAGGGTGGACTTCTCAGCGGAAGTCAATCCTGCGTCTAGTTACGGTGCCTCGCCCTGGAAGCAGCGTGGCAAAGCGTTCGGATGTGCTGGCGGGCAGGGCGCCTGCAGCAGATTCGCTTCGGCCTCTGGTGGCAGCAGGGGCGGCAACGGATCACGACACACGAAGCCTGCAGCGCAGTGCGGTGGTGGTGTAACGGTCAGCATGGTTGCTTCCCAAGCAGTTGATCCGGGTTCGATTCTCGGCCACCGCAGGAGCATTGTCATTTTTGCCTAGCGCAATAGTGTGTGTTCAACACCATGCGATCCTCGAAATTGCCAAGTGTCGCGGCACAAGTAGTATCTGCTCGTCTCTCGCCTCGTTCCAGCTAAGTGGGTGGGTCCTTCAGTTGATTTCACTTCATCGTGTGTCGACTTGGCCCGACTTTGCTCGACTGCCGCTCGCTGCCGCTCGGCAGTGGGGCCGATATGACAGGAGAAGTACGACAATCGGCTGCGAGAAATAAGGTAATCAAGAGTACCTTTCCTTTTCAATACGAAAAGCTAAATTTTCATTTACAAATTTCGGAAATCTCACTGCTTCGCTACGGTGTTATCTACGATATTTGAGAAATTCTCTGTGGATTCGTACGGTTGTGTTATTGCCAAAGTCGTTCTGGCACTTAACTTGCGCTCTTTTTGGCAAACAAGCTCTTTAAATTACGTTAACGAACATATGATCCAAAATTTAAATTGCTGAGGGACGCATCATAGCACAACAACACTGTAACACAAAAGGGGGAGGGTGGGGGTGAAAGTGGAAAGGTCCAATAGCACGCAGAGTTCCCGCCCATCACCCATCTAATCACTAGCCACGCCCACCTCTGCTTAACTTCATTAATCGAAAGGGAGCCGGCCGTTGACGACAACTGAGTGAAACGTTCAGACTTGTAGCTCGATGTGCAGGTAGTTTTGGAATCTGCCTCGCAGAGTCTCGCAGGAGACTGCATTTCCTATTAGCGAAGAAAATGGAATGGCCTGTGGAGGGATCGAACCCATGACCGTGTTACTAGCACGACGCTATAGCCCACTGAGCTAACGGGCCACGCAACACTGTCGCATCAGCAGTCCAAAACCATCTCCTCTTCCTTCTAAGCGGTCCGCCATTCACGTGAGCATGTATCTCTTTTTCTTGACTTTCTCTCACCTTATACATGGAACCCAGAGCAGCAACACCACGAAGACGAAAAACGGCCGTCAGACGTTTCCTCATCCCAGCCCAGAAAATTCACATTCCGGTACCGGGAATCGAACCCGGGCCTCCTGGGTGAAAGCCAGGTATCCTAGCCACTAGACCATACCGGACATACTTCAAGGATCCACTACGTGTGTTTGCTTCCAGAAATACTTCTCCTGCACGCAACTTTACTGCCGAATCTGGCGCCAACGCTGAACTCTGTCCGCCGCCCAAGTCATACTACACAAACATCGCTTTCAGTCTCGAGTGCAACTAGCAAAACTGTAATTAGTAATAACTGGAAACAAACACTCTCACGTTGACGCAAAGAAGCCTAGGTGGTAATAAACGGCATATACGGCCTTACCTCGCAAAAGCTATGCTGTGCGTTTCACCGTCGTGGAGAGAAAATGAGATGGCTGAGGTGAGGATCGAACGTACGCCCGTAAGAAGAGGACACGCGCTGCCCACTGCGCCAGGGAGGCACACAGGAATACTCGCCACCGCCAGCCTCACTAAGTAGTTCTAATTTCAGAATTCGTTTCCCACCATGCCGAACACGAAAGGGTGGACTTCTCAGCGGAAGTCAATCCTGCGTCTAGTTACGGTGCCTCGCCCTGGAAGCAGCGTGGCAAAGCGTTCGGATGTGCTGGCGGGCAGGGCGCCTGCAGCAGATTCGCTTCGGCCTCTGGTGGCAGCAGGGGCGGCAACGGATCACGACACACGAAGCCTGCAGCGCAGTGCGGTGGTGGTGTAACGGTCAGCATGGTTGCTTCCCAAGCAGTTGATCCGGGTTCGATTCTCGGCCACCGCAGGAGCATTGTCATTTTTGCCTAGCGCAATAGTGTGTGTTCAACACCATGCGATCCTCGAAATTGCCAAGTGTCGCGGCACAAGTAGTATCTGCTCGTCTCTCGCCTCGTTCCAGCTAAGTGGGTGGGTCCTTCAGTTGATTTCACTTCATCGTGTGTCGACTTGGCCCGACTTTGCTCGACTGCCGCTCGCTGCCGCTCGGCAGTGGGGCCGATATGACAGGAGAAGTACGACAATCGGCTGCGAGAAATAAGGTAATCAAGAGTACCTTTCCTTTTCAATACGAAAAGCTAAATTTTCATTTACAAATTTCGGAAATCTCACTGCTTCGCTACGGTGTTATCTACGATATTTGAGAAATTCTCTGTGGATTCGTACGGTTGTGTTATTGCCAAAGTCGTTCTGGCACTTAACTTGCGCTCTTTTTGGCAAACAACCTCTTTAAATTACGTTAACGAACATATGATCCAAAATTTAAATTGCTGAGGGACGCATCATAGCACAACAACACTGTAACACAAAAGGGGGAGGGTGGGGGTGAAAGTGGAAAGGTCCAATAGCACGCAGAGTTCCCGCCCATCACCCATCTAATCACTAGCCACGCCCACCTCTGCTTAACTTCATTAATCGAAAGGGAGCCGGCCGTTGACGACAACTGAGTGAAACGTTCAGACTTGTAGCTCGATGTGCAGGTAGTTTTGGAATCTGCCTCGCAGAGTCTCGCAGGAGACTGCATTTCCTATTAGCGAAGAAAATGGAATGGCCTGTGGAGTGATCGAACCCATGACCGTGTTACTAGCACGACGCTATAGCCCACTGAGCTAACGGGCCACGCAACACTGTCGCATCAGCAGTCCAAAACCATCTCCTCTTCCTTCTAAGCGGTCCGCCATTCACGTGAGCATGTATCTCTTTTTCTTGACTTTCTCTCACCTTATACATGGAACCCAGAGCAGCAACACCACGAAGACGAAAAACGGCCGTCAGACGTTTCCTCATCCCAGCCCAGAAAATTCACATTCCGGTACCGGGAATCGAACCCGGGCCTCCTGGGTGAAAGCCAGGTATCCTAGCCACTAGACCATACCGGACATACTTCAAGGATCCACTACGTGTGTTTGCTTCCAGAAATACTTCTCCTGCACGCAACTTTACTGCCGAATCTGGCGCCAACGCTGAACTCTGTCCGCCGCCCAAGTCATACTACACAACACATCGCTTTCAGTCTCGAGTGCAACTAGCAAAACTGTAATTAGTAATAACTGGAAACAAACACTCTCACGTTGACGCAAAGAAGCCTAGGTGGTAATAAACGGCATATACGGCCTTACCTCGCAAAAGCTATGCTGTGCGTTTCACCGTCGTGGAGAGAAAATGAGATGGCTGAGGTGAGGATCGAACGTACGCCCGTAAGAAGAGGACACGCGCTGCCCACTGCGCCAGGGAGGCACACAGGAATACTCGCCACCGCCAGCCTCACTAAGTAGTTCTAATTTCAGAATTCGTTTCCCACCATGCCGAACACGAAAGGGTGGACTTCTCAGCGGAAGTCAATCCTGCGTCTAGTTACGGTGCCTCGCCCTGGAAGCAGCGTGGCAAAGCGTTCGGATGTGCTGGCGGGCAGGGCGCCTGCAGCAGATTCGCTTCGGCCTCTGGTGGCAGCAGGGGCGGCAACGGATCACGACACACGAAGCCTGCAGCGCAGTGCGGTGGTGGTGTAACGGTCAGCATGGTTGCTTCCCAAGCAGTTGATCCGGGTTCGATTCTCGGCCACCGCAGGAGCATTGTCATTTTTGCCTAGCGCAATAGTGTGTGTTCAACACCATGCGATCCTCGAAATTGCCAAGTGTCGCGGCACAAGTAGTATCTGCTCGTCTCTCGCCTCGTTCCAGCTAAGTGGGTGGGTCCTTCAGTTGATTTCACTTCATCGTGTGTCGACTTGGCCCGACTTTGCTCGACTGCCGCTCGCTGCCGCTCGGCAGTGGGGCCGATATGACAGGAGAAGTACGACAATCGGCTGCGAGAAATAAGGTAATCAAGAGTACCTTTCCTTTTCAATACGAAAAGCTAAATTTTCATTTACAAATTTCGGAAATCTCACTGCTTCGCTACGGTGTTATCTACGATATTTGAGAAATTCTCTGTGGATTCGTACGGTTGTGTTATTGCCAAAGTCGTTCTGGCACTTAACTTGCGCTCTTTTTGGCAAACAAGCTCTTTAAATTACGTTAACGAACATATGATCCAAAATTTAAATTGCTGAGGGACGCATCATAGCACAACAACACTGTAACACAAAAGGGGGAGGGTGGGGGTGAAAGTGGAAAGGTCCAATAGCACGCAGAGTTCCCGCCCATCACCCATCTAATCACTAGCCACGCCCACCTCTGCTTAACTTCATTAATCGAAAGGGAGCCGGCCGTTGACGACAACTGAGTGAAACGTTCAGACTTGTAGCTCGATGTGCAGGTAGTTTTGGAATCTGCCTCGCAGAGTCTCGCAGGAGACTGCATTTCCTATTAGCGAAGAAAATGGAATGGCCTGTGGAGGGATCGAACCCATGACCGTGTTACTAGCACGACGCTATAGCCCACTGAGCTAACGGGCCACGCAACACTGTCGCATCAGCAGTCCAAAACCATCTCCTCTTCCTTCTAAGCGGTCCGCCATTCACGTGAGCATGTATCTCTTTTTCTTGACTTTCTCTCACCTTATACATGGAACCCAGAGCAGCAACACCACGAAGACGAAAAACGGCCGTCAGACGTTTCCTCATCCCAGCCCAGAAAATTCACATTCCGGTACCGGGAATCGAACCCGGGCCTCCTGGGTGAAAGCCAGGTATCCTAGCCACTAGACCATACCGGACATACTTCAAGGATCCACTACGTGTGTTTGCTTCCAGAAATACTTCTCCTGCACGCAACTTTACTGCCGAATCTGGCGCCAACGCTGAACTCTGTCCGCCGCCCAAGTCATACTACACAAACATCGCTTTCAGTCTCGAGTGCAACTAGCAAAACTGTAATTAGTAATAACTGGAAACAAACACTCTCACGTTGACGCAAAGAAGCCTAGGTGGTAATAAACGGCATATACGGCCTTACCTCGCAAAAGCTATGCTGTGCGTTTCACCGTCGTGGAGAGAAAATGAGATGGCTGAGGTGAGGATCGAACGTACGCCCGTAAGAAGAGGACACGCGCTGCCCACTGCGCCAGGGAGGCACACAGGAATACTCGCCACCGCCAGCCTCACTAAGTAGTTCTAATTTCAGAATTCGTTTCCCACCATGCCGAACACGAAAGGGTGGACTTCTCAGCGGAAGTCAATCCTGCGTCTAGTTACGGTGCCTCGCCCTGGAAGCAGCGTGGCAAAGCGTTCGGATGTGCTGGCGGGCAGGGCGCCTGCAGCAGATTCGCTTCGGCCTCTGGTGGCAGCAGGGGCGGCAACGGATCACGACACACGAAGCCTGCAGCGCAGTGCGGTGGTGGTGTAACGGTCAGCATGGTTGCTTCCCAAGCAGTTGATCCGGGTTCGATTCTCGGCCACCGCAGGAGCATTGTCATTTTTGCCTAGCGCAATAGTGTGTGTTCAACACCATGCGATCCTCGAAATTGCCAAGTGTCGCGGCACAAGTAGTATCTGCTCGTCTCTCGCCTCGTTCCAGCTAAGTGGGTGGGTCCTTCAGTTGATTTCACTTCATCGTGTGTCGACTTGGCCCGACTTTGCTCGACTGCCGCTCGCTGCCGCTCGGCAGTGGGGCCGATATGACAGGAGAAGTACGACAATCGGCTGCGAGAAATAAGGTAATCAAGAGTACCTTTCCTTTTCAATACGAAAAGCTAAATTTTCATTTACAAATTTCGGAAATCTCACTGCTTCGCTACGGTGTTATCTACGATATTTGAGAAATTCTCTGTGGATTCGTACGGTTGTGTTATTGCCAAAGTCGTTCTGGCACTTAACTTGCGCTCTTTTTGGCAAACAAGCTCTTTAAATTACGTTAACGAACATATGATCCAAAATTTAAATTGCTGAGGGACGCATCATAGCACAACAACACTGTAACACAAAAGGGGGAGGGTGGGGGTGAAAGTGGAAAGGTCCAATAGCACGCAGAGTTCCCGCCCATCACCCATCTAATCACTAGCCACGCCCACCTCTGCTTAACTTCATTAATCGAAAGGGAGCCGACCGTTGACGACAACTGAGTGAAACGTTCAGACTTGTAGCTCGATGTGCAGGTAGTTTTGGAATCTGCCTCGCAGAGTCTCGCAGGAGACTGCATTTCCTATTAGCGAAGAAAATGGAATGGCCTGTGGAGTGATCGAACCCATGACCGTGTTACTAGCACGACGCTATAGCCCACTGAGCTAACGGGCCACGCAACACTGTCGCATCAGCAGTCCAAAACCATCTCCTCTTCCTTCTAAGCGGTCCGCCATTCACGTGAGCATGTATCTCTTTTTCTTGACTTTCTCTCACCTTATACATGGAACCCAGAGCAGCAACACCACGAAGACGAAAAACGGCCGTCAGACGTTTCCTCATCCCAGCCCAGAAAATTCACATTCCGGTACCGGGAATCGAACCCGGGCCTCCTGGGTGAAAGCCAGGTATCCTAGCCACTAGACCATACCGGACATACTTCAAGGATCCACTACGTGTGTTTGCTTCCAGAAATACTTCTCCTGCACGCAACTTTACTGCCGAATCTGGCGCCAACGCTGAACTCTGTCCGCCGCCCAAGTCATACTACACAAACATCGCTTTCAGTCTCGAGTGCAACTAGCAAAACTGTAATTAGTAATAACTGGAAACAAACACTCTCACGTTGACGCAAAGAAGCCTAGGTGGTAATAAACGGCATATACGGCCTTACCTCGCAAAAGCTATGCTGTGCGTTTCACCGTCGTGGAGAGAAAATGAGATGGCTGAGGTGAGGATCGAACGTACGCCCGTAAGAAGAGGACACGCGCTGCCCACTGCGCCAGGGAGGCACACAGGAATACTCGCCACCGCCAGCCTCACTAAGTAGTTCTAATTTCAGAATTCGTTTCCCACCATGCCGAACACGAAAGGGTGGACTTCTCAGCGGAAGTCAATCCTGCGTCTAGTTACGGTGCCTCGCCCTGGAAGCAGCGTGGCAAAGCGTTCGGATGTGCTGGCGGGCAGGGCGCCTGCAGCAGATTCGCTTCGGCCTCTGGTGGCAGCAGGGGCGGCAACGGATCACGACACACGAAGCCTGCAGCGCAGTGCGGTGGTGGTGTAACGGTCAGCATGGTTGCTTCCCAAGCAGTTGATCCGGGTTCGATTCTCGGCCACCGCAGGAGCATTGTCATTTTTGCCTAGCGCAATAGTGTGTGTTCAACACCATGCGATCCTCGAAATTGCCAAGTGTCGCGGCACAAGTAGTATCTGCTCGTCTCTCGCCTCGTTCCAGCTAAGTGGGTGGGTCCTTCAGTTGATTTCACTTCATCGTGTGTCGACTTGGCCCGACTTTGCTCGACTGCCGCTCGCTGCCGCTAGGCAGTGGGGCCGATATGACAGGAGAAGTACGACAATCGGCTGCGAGAAATAAGGTAATCAAGAGTACCTTTCCTTTTCAATACGAAAAGCTAAATTTTCATTTACAAATTTCGGAAATCTCACTGCTTCGCTACGGTGTTATCTACGATATTTGAGAAATTCTCTGTGGATTCGTACGGTTGTGTTATTGCCAAAGTCGTTCTGGCACTTAACTTGCGCTCTTTTTGGCAAACAACCTCTTTAAATTACGTTAACGAACATATGATCCAAAATTTAAATTGCTGAGGGACGCATCATAGCACAACAACACTGTAACACAAAAGGGGGAGGGTGGGGGTGAAAGTGGAAAGGTCCAATAGCACGCAGAGTTCCCGCCCATCACCCATCTAATCACTAGCCACGCCCACCTCTGCTTAACTTCATTAATCGAAAGGGAGCCGGCCGTTGACGACAACTGAGTGAAACGTTCAGACTTGTAGCTCGATGTGCAGGTAGTTTTGGAATCTGCCTCGCAGAGTCTCGCAGGAGACTGCATTTCCTATTAGCGAAGAAAATGGAATGGCCTGTGGAGTGATCGAACCCATGACCGTGTTACTAGCACGACGCTATAGCCCACTGAGCTAACGGGCCACGCAACACTGTCGCATCAGCAGTCCAAAACCATCTCCTCTTCCTTCTAAGCGGTCCGCCATTCACGTGAGCATGTATCTCTTTTTCTTGACTTTCTCTCACCTTATACATGGAACCCAGAGCAGCAACACCACGAAGACGAAAAACGGCCGTCAGACGTTTCCTCATCCCAGCCCAGAAAATTCACATTCCGGTACCGGGAATCGAACCCGGGCCTCCTGGGTGAAAGCCAGGTATCCTAGCCACTAGACCATACCGGACATACTTCAAGGATCCACTACGTGTGTTTGCTTCCAGAAATACTTCTCCTGCACGCAACTTTACTGCCGAATCTGGCGCCAACGCTGAACTCTGTCCGCCGCCCAAGTCATACTACACAAACATCGCTTTCAGTCTCGAGTGCAACTAGCAAAACTGTAATTAGTAATAACTGGAAACAAACACTCTCACGTTGACGCAAAGAAGCCTAGGTGGTAATAAACGGCATATACGGCCTTACCTCGCAAAAGCTATGCTGTGCGTTTCACCGTCGTGGAGAGAAAATGAGATGGCTGAGGTGAGGATCGAACGTACGCCCGTAAGAAGAGGACACGCGCTGCCCACTGCGCCAGGGAGGCACACAGGAATACTCGCCACCGCCAGCCTCACTAAGTAGTTCTAATTTCAGAATTCGTTTCCCACCATGCCGAACACGAAAGGGTGGACTTCTCAGCGGAAGTCAATCCTGCGTCTAGTTACGGTGCCTCGCCCTGGAAGCAGCGTGGCAAAGCGTTCGGATGTGCTGGCGGGCAGGGCGCCTGCAGCAGATTCGCTTCGGCCTCTGGTGGCAGCAGGGGCGGCAACGGATCACGACACACGAAGCCTGCAGCGCAGTGCGGTGGTGGTGTAACGGTCAGCATGGTTGCTTCCCAAGCAGTTGATCCGGGTTCGATTCTCGGCCACCGCAGGAGCATTGTCATTTTTGCCTAGCGCAATAGTGTGTGTTCAACACCATGCGATCCTCGAAATTGCCAAGTGTCGCGGCACAAGTAGTATCTGCTCGTCTCTCGCCTCGTTCCAGCTAAGTGGGTGGGTCCTTCAGTTGATTTCACTTCATCGTGTGTCGACTTGGCCCGACTTTGCTCGACTGCCGCTCGCTGCCGCTAGGCAGTGGGGCCGATATGACAGGAGAAGTACGACAATCGGCTGCGAGAAATAAGGTAATCAAGAGTACCTTTCCTTTTCAATACGAAAAGCTAAATTTTCATTTACAAATTTCGGAAATCTCACTGCTTCGCTACGGTGTTATCTACGATATTTGAGAAATTCTCTGTGGATTCGTACGGTTGTGTTATTGCCAAAGTCGTTCTGGCACTTAACTTGCGCTCTTTTTGGCAAACAACCTCTTTAAATTACGTTAACGAACATATGATCCAAAATTTAAATTGCTGAGGGACGCATCATAGCACAACAACACTGTAACACAAAAGGGGGAGGGTGGGGGTGAAAGTGGAAAGGTCCAATAGCACGCAGAGTTCCCGCCCATCACCCATCTAATCACTAGCCACGCCCACCTCTGCTTAACTTCATTAATCGAAAGGGAGCCGGCCGTTGACGACAACTGAGTGAAACGTTCAGACTTGTAGCTCGATGTGCAGGTAGTTTTGGAATCTGCCTCGCAGAGTCTCGCAGGAGACTGCATTTCCTATTAGCGAAGAAAATGGAATGGCCTGTGGAGTGATCGAACCCATGACCGTGTTACTAGCACGACGCTATAGCCCACTGAGCTAACGGGCCACGCAACACTGTCGCATCAGCAGTCCAAAACCATCTCCTCTTCCTTCTAAGCGGTCCGCCATTCACGTGAGCATGTATCTCTTTTTCTTGACTTTCTCTCACCTTATACATGGAACCCAGAGCAGCAACACCACGAAGACGAAAAACGGCCGTCAGACGTTTCCTCATCCCAGCCCAGAAAATTCACATTCCGGTACCGGGAATCGAACCCGGGCCTCCTGGGTGAAAGCCAGGTATCCTAGCCACTAGACCATACCGGACATACTTCAAGGATCCACTACGTGTGTTTGCTTCCAGAAATACTTCTCCTGCACGCAACTTTACTGCCGAATCTGGCGCCAACGCTGAACTCTGTCCGCCGCCCAAGTCATACTACACAAACATCGCTTTCAGTCTCGAGTGCAACTAGCAAAACTGTAATTAGTAATAACTGGAAACAAACACTCTCACGTTGACGCAAAGAAGCCTAGGTGGTAATAAACGGCATATACGGCCTTACCTCGCAAAAGCTATGCTGTGCGTTTCACCGTCGTGGAGAGAAAATGAGATGGCTGAGGTGAGGATCGAACGTACGCCCGTAAGAAGAGGACACGCGCTGCCCACTGCGCCAGGGAGGCACACAGGAATACTCGCCACCGCCAGCCTCACTAAGTAGTTCTAATTTCAGAATTCGTTTCCCACCATGCCGAACACGAAAGGGTGGACTTCTCAGCGGAAGTCAATCCTGCGTCTAGTTACGGTGCCTCGCCCTGGAAGCAGCGTGGCAAAGCGTTCGGATGTGCTGGCGGGCAGGGCGCCTGCAGCAGATTCGCTTCGGCCTCTGGTGGCAGCAGGGGCGGCAACGGATCACGACACACGAAGCCTGCAGCGCAGTGCGGTGGTGGTGTAACGGTCAGCATGGTTGCTTCCCAAGCAGTTGATCCGGGTTCGATTCTCGGCCACCGCAGGAGCATTGTCATTTTTGCCTAGCGCAATAGTGTGTGTTCAACACCATGCGATCCTCGAAATTGCCAAGTGTCGCGGCACAAGTAGTATCTGCTCGTCTCTCGCCTCGTTCCAGCTAAGTGGGTGGGTCCTTCAGTTGATTTCACTTCATCGTGTGTCGACTTGGCCCGACTTTGCTCGACTGCCGCTCGCTGCCGCTAGGCAGTGGGGCCGATATGACAGGAGAAGTACGACAATCGGCTGCGAGAAATAAGGTAATCAAGAGTACCTTTCCTTTTCAATACGAAAAGCTAAATTTTCATTTACAAATTTCGGAAATCTCACTGCTTCGCTACGGTGTTATCTACGATATTTGAGAAATTCTCTGTGGATTCGTACGGTTGTGTTATTGCCAAAGTCGTTCTGGCACTTAACTTGCGCTCTTTTTGGCAAACAACCTCTTTAAATTACGTTAACGAACATATGATCCAAAATTTAAATTGCTGAGGGACGCATCATAGCACAACAACACTGTAACACAAAAGGGGGAGGGTGGGGGTGAAAGTGGAAAGGTCCAATAGCACGCAGAGTTCCCGCCCATCACCCATCTAATCACTAGCCACGCCCACCTCTGCTTAACTTCATTAATCGAAAGGGAGCCGGCCGTTGACGACAACTGAGTGAAACGTTCAGACTTGTAGCTCGATGTGCAGGTAGTTTTGGAATCTGCCTCGCAGAGTCTCGCAGGAGACTGCATTTCCTATTAGCGAAGAAAATGGAATGGCCTGTGGAGTGATCGAACCCATGACCGTGTTACTAGCACGACGCTATAGCCCACTGAGCTAACGGGCCACGCAACACTGTCGCATCAGCAGTCCAAAACCATCTCCTCTTCCTTCTAAGCGGTCCGCCATTCACGTGAGCATGTATCTCTTTTTCTTGACTTTCTCTCACCTTATACATGGAACCCAGAGCAGCAACACCACGAAGACGAAAAACGGCCGTCAGACGTTTCCTCATCCCAGCCCAGAAAATTCACATTCCGGTACCGGGAATCGAACCCGGGCCTCCTGGGTGAAAGCCAGGTATCCTAGCCACTAGACCATACCGGACATACTTCAAGGATCCACTACGTGTGTTTGCTTCCAGAAATACTTCTCCTGCACGCAACTTTACTGCCGAATCTGGCGCCAACGCTGAACTCTGTCCGCCGCCCAAGTCATACTACACAAACATCGCTTTCAGTCTCGAGTGCAACTAGCAAAACTGTAATTAGTAATAACTGGAAACAAACACTCTCACGTTGACGCAAAGAAGCCTAGGTGGTAATAAACGGCATATACGGCCTTACCTCGCAAAAGCTATGCTGTGCGTTTCACCGTCGTGGAGAGAAAATGAGATGGCTGAGGTGAGGATCGAACGTACGCCCGTAAGAAGAGGACACGCGCTGCCCACTGCGCCAGGGAGGCACACAGGAATACTCGCCACCGCCAGCCTCACTAAGTAGTTCTAATTTCAGAATTCGTTTCCCACCATGCCGAACACGAAAGGGTGGACTTCTCAGCGGAAGTCAATCCTGCGTCTAGTTACGGTGCCTCGCCCTGGAAGCAGCGTGGCAAAGCGTTCGGATGTGCTGGCGGGCAGGGCGCCTGCAGCAGATTCGCTTCGGCCTCTGGTGGCAGCAGGGGCGGCAACGGATCACGACACACGAAGCCTGCAGCGCAGTGCGGTGGTGGTGTAACGGTCAGCATGGTTGCTTCCCAAGCAGTTGATCCGGGTTCGATTCTCGGCCACCGCAGGAGCATTGTCATTTTTGCCTAGCGCAATAGTGTGTGTTCAACACCATGCGATCCTCGAAATTGCCAAGTGTCGCGGCACAAGTAGTATCTGCTCGTCTCTCGCCTCGTTCCAGCTAAGTGGGTGGGTCCTTCAGTTGATTTCACTTCATCGTGTGTCGACTTGGCCCGACTTTGCTCGACTGCCGCTCGCTGCCGCTCGGCAGTGGGGCCGATATGACAGGAGAAGTACGACAATCGGCTGCGAGAAATAAGGTAATCAAGAGTACCTTTCCTTTTCAATACGAAAAGCTAAATTTTCATTTACAAATTTCGGAAATCTCACTGCTTCGCTACGGTGTTATCTACGATATTTGAGAAATTCTCTGTGGATTCGTACGGTTGTGTTATTGCCAAAGTCGTTCTGGCACTTAACTTGCGCTCTTTTTGGCAAACAAGCTCTTTAAATTACGTTAACGAACATATGATCCAAAATTTAAATTGCTGAGGGACGCATCATAGCACAACAACACTGTAACACAAAAGGGGGAGGGTGGGGGTGAAAGTGGAAAGGTCCAATAGCACGCAGAGTTCCCGCCCATCACCCATCTAATCACTAGCCACGCCCACCTCTGCTTAACTTCATTAATCGAAAGGGAGCCGGCCGTTGACGACAACTGAGTGAAACGTTCAGACTTGTAGCTCGATGTGCAGGTAGTTTTGGAATCTGCCTCGCAGAGTCTCGCAGGAGACTGCATTTCCTATTAGCGAAGAAAATGGAATGGCCTGTGGAGGGATCGAACCCATGACCGTGTTACTAGCACGACGCTATAGCCCACTGAGCTAACGGGCCACGCAACACTGTCGCATCAGCAGTCCAAAACCATCTCCTCTTCCTTCTAAGCGGTCCGCCATTCACGTGAGCATGTATCTCTTTTTCTTGACTTTCTCTCACCTTATACATGGAACCCAGAGCAGCAACACCACGAAGACGAAAAACGGCCGTCAGACGTTTCCTCATCCCAGCCCAGAAAATTCACATTCCGGTACCGGGAATCGAACCCGGGCCTCCTGGGTGAAAGCCAGGTATCCTAGCCACTAGACCATACCGGACATACTTCAAGGATCCACTACGTGTGTTTGCTTCCAGAAATACTTCTCCTGCACGCAACTTTACTGCCGAATCTGGCGCCAACGCTGAACTCTGTCCGCCGCCCAAGTCATACTACACAAACATCGCTTTCAGTCTCGAGTGCAACTAGCAAAACTGTAATTAGTAATAACTGGAAACAAACACTCTCACGTTGACGCAAAGAAGCCTAGGTGGTAATAAACGGCATATACGGCCTTACCTCGCAAAAGCTATGCTGTGCGTTTCACCGTCGTGGAGAGAAAATGAGATGGCTGAGGTGAGGATCGAACGTACGCCCGTAAGAAGAGGACACGCGCTGCCCACTGCGCCAGGGAGGCACACAGGAATACTCGCCACCGCCAGCCTCACTAAGTAGTTCTAATTTCAGAATTCGTTTCCCACCATGCCGAACACGAAAGGGTGGACTTCTCAGCGGAAGTCAATCCTGCGTCTAGTTACGGTGCCTCGCCCTGGAAGCAGCGTGGCAAAGCGTTCGGATGTGCTGGCGGGCAGGGCGCCTGCAGCAGATTCGCTTCGGCCTCTGGTGGCAGCAGGGGCGGCAACGGATCACGACACACGAAGCCTGCAGCGCAGTGCGGTGGTGGTGTAACGGTCAGCATGGTTGCTTCCCAAGCAGTTGATCCGGGTTCGATTCTCGGCCACCGCAGGAGCATTGTCATTTTTGCCTAGCGCAATAGTGTGTGTTCAACACCATGCGATCCTCGAAATTGCCAAGTGTCGCGGCACAAGTAGTATCTGCTCGTCTCTCGCCTCGTTCCAGCTAAGTGGGTGGGTCCTTCAGTTGATTTCACTTCATCGTGTGTCGACTTGGCCCGACTTTGCTCGACTGCCGCTCGCTGCCGCTCGGCAGTGGGGCCGATATGACAGGAGAAGTACGACAATCGGCTGCGAGAAATAAGGTAATCAAGAGTACCTTTCCTTTTCAATACGAAAAGCTAAATTTTCATTTACAAATTTCGGAAATCTCACTGCTTCGCTACGGTGTTATCTACGATATTTGAGAAATTCTCTGTGGATTCGTACGGTTGTGTTATTGCCAAAGTCGTTCTGGCACTTAACTTGCGCTCTTTTTGGCAAACAAGCTCTTTAAATTACGTTAACGAACATATGATCCAAAATTTAAATTGCTGAGGGACGCATCATAGCACAACAACACTGTAACACAAAAGGGGGAGGGTGGGGGTGAAAGTGGAAAGGTCCAATAGCACGCAGAGTTCCCGCCCATCACCCATCTAATCACTAGCCACGCCCACCTCTGCTTAACTTCATTAATCGAAAGGGAGCCGGCCGTTGACGACAACTGAGTGAAACGTTCAGACTTGTAGCTCGATGTGCAGGTAGTTTTGGAATCTGCCTCGCAGAGTCTCGCAGGAGACTGCATTTCCTATTAGCGAAGAAAATGGAATGGCCTGTGGAGGGATCGAACCCATGACCGTGTTACTAGCACGACGCTATAGCCCACTGAGCTAACGGGCCACGCAACACTGTCGCATCAGCAGTCCAAAACCATCTCCTCTTCCTTCTAAGCGGTCCGCCATTCACGTGAGCATGTATCTCTTTTTCTTGACTTTCTCTCACCTTATACATGGAACCCAGAGCAGCAACACCACGAAGACGAAAAACGGCCGTGAAACGTTTCCTCATCCCAGCCCAGAAAATTCACATTCCGGTACCGGGAATCGAACCCGGGCCTCCTGGGTGAAAGCCAGGTATCCTAGCCACTAGACCATACCGGACATACTTCAAGGATCCACTACGTGTGTTTGCTTCCAGAAATACTTCTCCTGCACGCAACTTTACTGCCGAATCTGGCGCCAACGCTGAACTCTGTCCGCCGCCCAAGTCATACTACACAACACATCGCTTTCAGTCTCGAGTGCAACTAGCAAAACTGTAATTAGTAATAACTGGAAACAAACACTCTCACGTTGACGCAAAGAAGCCTAGGTGGTAATAAACGGCATATACGGCCTTACCTCGCAAAAGCTATGCTGTGCGTTTCACCGTCGTGGAGAGAAAATGAGATGGCTGAGGTGAGGATCGAACGTACGCCCGTAAGAAGAGGACACGCGCTGCCCACTGCGCCAGGGAGGCACACAGGAATACTCGCCACCGCCAGCCTCACTAAGTAGTTCTAATTTCAGAATTCGTTTCCCACCATGCCGAACACGAAAGGGTGGACTTCTCAGCGGAAGTCAATCCTGCGTCTAGTTACGGTGCCTCGCCCTGGAAGCAGCGTGGCAAAGCGTTCGGATGTGCTGGCGGGCAGGGCGCCTGCAGCAGATTCGCTTCGGCCTCTGGTGGCAGCAGGGGCGGCAACGGATCACGACACACGAAGCCTGCAGCGCAGTGCGGTGGTGGTGTAACGGTCAGCATGGTTGCTTCCCAAGCAGTTGATCCGGGTTCGATTCTCGGCCACCGCAGGAGCATTGTCATTTTTGCCTAGCGCAATAGTGTGTGTTCAACACCATGCGATCCTCGAAATTGCCAAGTGTCGCGGCACAAGTAGTATCTGCTCGTCTCTCGCCTCGTTCCAGCTAAGTGGGTGGGTCCTTCAGTTGATTTCACTTCATCGTGTGTCGACTTGGCCCGACTTTGCTCGACTGCCGCTCGCTGCCGCTCGGCAGTGGGGCCGATATGACAGGAGAAGTACGACAATCGGCTGCGAGAAATAAGGTAATCAAGAGTACCTTTCCTTTTCAATACGAAAAGCTAAATTTTCATTTACAAATTTCGGAAATCTCACTGCTTCGCTACGGTGTTATCTACGATATTTGAGAAATTCTCTGTGGATTCGTACGGTTGTGTTATTGCCAAAGTCGTTCTGGCACTTAACTTGCGCTCTTTTTGGCAAACAAGCTCTTTAAATTACGTTAACGAACATATGATCCAAAATTTAAATTGCTGAGGGACGCATCATAGCACAACAACACTGTAACACAAAAGGGGGAGGGTGGGGGTGAAAGTGGAAAGGTCCAATAGCACGCAGAGTTCCCGCCCATCACCCATCTAATCACTAGCCACGCCCACCTCTGCTTAACTTCATTAATCGAAAGGGAGCCGGCCGTTGACGACAACTGAGTGAAACGTTCAGACTTGTAGCTCGATGTGCAGGTAGTTTTGGAATCTGCCTCGCAGAGTCTCGCAGGAGACTGCATTTCCTATTAGCGAAGAAAATGGAATGGCCTGTGGAGGGATCGAACCCATGACCGTGTTACTAGCACGACGCTATAGCCCACTGAGCTAACGGGCCACGCAACACTGTCGCATCAGCAGTCCAAAACCATCTCCTCTTCCTTCTAAGCGGTCCGCCATTCACGTGAGCATGTATCTCTTTTTCTTGACTTTCTCTCACCTTATACATGGAACCCAGAGCAGCAACACCACGAAGACGAAAAACGGCCGTGAGACGTTTCCTCATCCCAGCCCAGAAAATTCACATTCCGGTACCGGGAATCGAACCCGGGCCTCCTGGGTGAAAGCCAGGTATCCTAGCCACTAGACCATACCGGACATACTTCAAGGATCCACTACGTGTGTTTGCTTCCAGAAATACTTCTCCTGCACGCAACTTTACTGCCGAATCTGGCGCCAACGCTGAACTCTGTCCGCCGCCCAAGTCATACTACACAAACATCGCTTTCAGTCTCGAGTGCAACTAGCAAAACTGTAATTAGTAATAACTGGAAACAAACACTCTCACGTTGACGCAAAGAAGCCTAGGTGGTAATAAACGGCATATACGGCCTTACCTCGCAAAAGCTATGCTGTGCGTTTCACCGTCGTGGAGAGAAAATGAGATGGCTGAGGTGAGGATCGAACGTACGCCCGTAAGAAGAGGACACGCGCTGCCCACTGCGCCAGGGAGGCACACAGGAATACTCGCCACCGCCAGCCTCACTAAGTAGTTCTAATTTCAGAATTCGTTTCCCACCATGCCGAACACGAAAGGGTGGACTTCTCAGCGGAAGTCAATCCTGCGTCTAGTTACGGTGCCTCGCCCTGGAAGCAGCGTGGCAAAGCGTTCGGATGTGCTGGCGGGCAGGGCGCCTGCAGCAGATTCGCTTCGGCCTCTGGTGGCAGCAGGGGCGGCAACGGATCACGACACACGAAGCCTGCAGCGCAGTGCGGTGGTGGTGTAACGGTCAGCATGGTTGCTTCCCAAGCAGTTGATCCGGGTTCGATTCTCGGCCACCGCAGGAGCATTGTCATTTTTGCCTAGCGCAATAGTGTGTGTTCAACACCATGCGATCCTCGAAATTGCCAAGTGTCGCGGCACAAGTAGTATCTGCTCGTCTCTCGCCTCGTTCCAGCTAAGTGGGTGGGTCCTTCAGTTGATTTCACTTCATCGTGTGTCGACTTGGCCCGACTTTGCTCGACTGCCGCTCGCTGCCGCTCGGCAGTGGGGCCGATATGACAGGAGAAGTACGACAATCGGCTGCGAGAAATAAGGTAATCAAGAGTACCTTTCCTTTTCAATACGAAAAGCTAAATTTTCATTTACAAATTTCGGAAATCTCACTGCTTCGCTACGGTGTTATCTACGATATTTGAGAAATTCTCTGTGGATTCGTACGGTTGTGTTATTGCCAAAGTCGTTCTGGCACTTAACTTGCGCTCTTTTTGGCAAACAAGCTCTTTAAATTACGTTAACGAACATATGATCCAAAATTTAAATTGCTGAGGGACGCATCATAGCACAACAACACTGTAACACAAAAGGGGGAGGGTGGGGGTGAAAGTGGAAAGGTCCAATAGCACGCAGAGTTCCCGCCCATCACCCATCTAATCACTAGCCACGCCCACCTCTGCTTAACTTCATTAATCGAAAGGGAGCCGGCCGTTGACGACAACTGAGTGAAACGTTCAGACTTGTAGCTCGATGTGCAGGTAGTTTTGGAATCTGCCTCGCAGAGTCTCGCAGGAGACTGCATTTCCTATTAGCGAAGAAAATGGAATGGCCTGTGGAGGGATCGAACCCATGACCGTGTTACTAGCACGACGCTATAGCCCACTGAGCTAACGGGCCACGCAACACTGTCGCATCAGCAGTCCAAAACCATCTCCTCTTCCTTCTAAGCGGTCCGCCATTCACGTGAGCATGTATCTCTTTTTCTTGACTTTCTCTCACCTTATACATGGAACCCAGAGCAGCAACACCACGAAGACGAAAAACGGCCGTGAAACGTTTCCTCATCCCAGCCCAGAAAATTCACATTCCGGTACCGGGAATCGAACCCGGGCCTCCTGGGTGAAAGCCAGGTATCCTAGCCACTAGACCATACCGGACATACTTCAAGGATCCACTACGTGTGTTTGCTTCCAGAAATACTTCTCCTGCACGCAACTTTACTGCCGAATCTGGCGCCAACGCTGAACTCTGTCCGCCGCCCAAGTCATACTACACAACACATCGCTTTCAGTCTCGAGTGCAACTAGCAAAACTGTAATTAGTAATAACTGGAAACAAACACTCTCACGTTGACGCAAAGAAGCCTAGGTGGTAATAAACGGCATATACGGCCTTACCTCGCAAAAGCTATGCTGTGCGTTTCACCGTCGTGGAGAGAAAATGAGATGGCTGAGGTGAGGATCGAACGTACGCCCGTAAGAAGAGGACACGCGCTGCCCACTGCGCCAGGGAGGCACACAGGAATACTCGCCACCGCCAGCCTCACT
Organism: Schistocerca nitens; assembly: GCF_023898315.1. NCBI lineage: Eukaryota > Metazoa > Arthropoda > Insecta > Orthoptera > Acrididae > Schistocerca > Schistocerca nitens. Next base: position 158,946 of record NW_026045886.1, read on the forward strand.
AAGTAGTTCTAATTTCAGAATTCGTTTCCCACCATGCCGAACACGAAAGGGTGGACTTCTCAGCGGAAGTCAATCCTGCGTCTAGTTACGGTGCCTCGCCCTGGAAGCAGCGTGGCAAAGCGTTCGGATGTGCTGGCGGGCAGGGCGCCTGCAGCAGATTCGCTTCGGCCTCTGGTGGCAGCAGGGGCGGCAACGGATCACGACACACGAAGCCTGCAGCGCAGTGCGGTGGTGGTGTAACGGTCAGCATGGTTGCTTCCCAAGCAGTTGATCCGGGTTCGATTCTCGGCCACCGCAGGAGCATTGTCATTTTTGCCTAGCGCAATAGTGTGTGTTCAACACCATGCGATCCTCGAAATTGCCAAGTGTCGCGGCACAAGTAGTATCTGCTCGTCTCTCGCCTCGTTCCAGCTAAGTGGGTGGGTCCTTCAGTTGATTTCACTTCATCGTGTGTCGACTTGGCCCGACTTTGCTCGACTGCCGCTCGCTGCCGCTCGGCAGTGGGGCCGATATGACAGGAGAAGTACGACAATCGGCTGCGAGAAATAAGGTAATCAAGAGTACCTTTCCTTTTCAATACGAAAAGCTAAATTTTCATTTACAAATTTCGGAAATCTCACTGCTTCGCTACGGTGTTATCTACGATATTTGAGAAATTCTCTGTGGATTCGTACGGTTGTGTTATTGCCAAAGTCGTTCTGGCACTTAACTTGCGCTCTTTTTGGCAAACAAGCTCTTTAAATTACGTTAACGAACATATGATCCAAAATTTAAATTGCTGAGGGACGCATCATAGCACAACAACACTGTAACACAAAAGGGGGAGGGTGGGGGTGAAAGTGGAAAGGTCCAATAGCACGCAGAGTTCCCGCCCATCACCCATCTAATCACTAGCCACGCCCACCTCTGCTTAACTTCATTAATCGAAAGGGAGCCGGCCGTTGACGACAACTGAGTGAAACGTTCAGACTTGTAGCTCGATGTGCAGGTAGTTTTGGAATCTGCCTCGCAGAGTCTCGCAGGAGACTGCATTTCCTATTAGCGAAGAAAATGGAATGGCCTGTGGAGGGATCGAACCCATGACCGTGTTACTAGCACGACGCTATAGCCCACTGAGCTAACGGGCCACGCAACACTGTCGCATCAGCAGTCCAAAACCATCTCCTCTTCCTTCTAAGCGGTCCGCCATTCACGTGAGCATGTATCTCTTTTTCTTGACTTTCTCTCACCTTATACATGGAACCCAGAGCAGCAACACCACGAAGACGAAAAACGGCCGTGAGACGTTTCCTCATCCCAGCCCAGAAAATTCACATTCCGGTACCGGGAATCGAACCCGGGCCTCCTGGGTGAAAGCCAGGTATCCTAGCCACTAGACCATACCGGACATACTTCAAGGATCCACTACGTGTGTTTGCTTCCAGAAATACTTCTCCTGCACGCAACTTTACTGCCGAATCTGGCGCCAACGCTGAACTCTGTCCGCCGCCCAAGTCATACTACACAAACATCGCTTTCAGTCTCGAGTGCAACTAGCAAAACTGTAATTAGTAATAACTGGAAACAAACACTCTCACGTTGACGCAAAGAAGCCTAGGTGGTAATAAACGGCATATACGGCCTTACCTCGCAAAAGCTATGCTGTGCGTTTCACCGTCGTGGAGAGAAAATGAGATGGCTGAGGTGAGGATCGAACGTACGCCCGTAAGAAGAGGACACGCGCTGCCCACTGCGCCAGGGAGGCACACAGGAATACTCGCCACCGCCAGCCTCACTAAGTAGTTCTAATTTCAGAATTCGTTTCCCACCATGCCGAACACGAAAGGGTGGACTTCTCAGCGGAAGTCAATCCTGCGTCTAGTTACGGTGCCTCGCCCTGGAAGCAGCGTGGCAAAGCGTTCGGATGTGCTGGCGGGCAGGGCGCCTGCAGCAGATTCGCTTCGGCCTCTGGTGGCAGCCAGGGGCGGCAACGGATCACGACACACGAAGCCTGCAGCGCAGTGCGGTGGTGGTGTAACGGTCAGCATGGTTGCTTCCCAAGCAGTTGATCCGGGTTCGATTCTCGGCCACCGCAGGAGCATTGTCATTTTTGCCTAGCGCAATAGTGTGTGTTCAACACCATGCGATCCTCGAAATTGCCAAGTGTCGCGGCACAAGTAGTATCTGCTCGTCTCTCGCCTCGTTCCAGCTAAGTGGGTGGGTCCTTCAGTTGATTTCACTTCATCGTGTGTCGACTTGGCCCGACTTTGCTCGACTGCCGCTCGCTGCCGCTCGGCAGTGGGGCCGATATGACAGGAGAAGTACGACAATCGGCTGCGAGAAATAAGGTAATCAAGAGTACCTTTCCTTTTCAATACGAAAAGCTAAATTTTCATTTACAAATTTCGGAAATCTCACTGCTTCGCTACGGTGTTATCTACGATATTTGAGAAATTCTCTGTGGATTCGTACGGTTGTGTTATTGCCAAAGTCGTTCTGGCACTTAACTTGCGCTCTTTTTGGCAAACAAGCTCTTTAAATTACGTTAACGAACATATGATCCAAAATTTAAATTGCTGAGGGACGCATCATAGCACAACAACACTGTAACACAAAAGGGGGAGGGTGGGGGTGAAAGTGGAAAGGTCCAATAGCACGCAGAGTTCCCGCCCATCACCCATCTAATCACTAGCCACGCCCACCTCTGCTTAACTTCATTAATCGAAAGGGAGCCGGCCGTTGACGACAACTGAGTGAAACGTTCAGACTTGTAGCTCGATGTGCAGGTAGTTTTGGAATCTGCCTCGCAGAGTCTCGCAGGAGACTGCATTTCCTATTAGCGAAGAAAATGGAATGGCCTGTGGAGGGATCGAACCCATGACCGTGTTACTAGCACGACGCTATAGCCCACTGAGCTAACGGGCCACGCAACACTGTCGCATCAGCAGTCCAAAACCATCTCCTCTTCCTTCTAAGCGGTCCGCCATTCACGTGAGCATGTATCTCTTTTTCTTGACTTTCTCTCACCTTATACATGGAACCCAGAGCAGCAACACCACGAAGACGAAAAACGGCCGTGAGACGTTTCCTCATCCCAGCCCAGAAAATTCACATTCCGGTACCGGGAATCGAACCCGGGCCTCCTGGGTGAAAGCCAGGTATCCTAGCCACTAGACCATACCGGACATACTTCAAGGATCCACTACGTGTGTTTGCTTCCAGAAATACTTCTCCTGCACGCAACTTTACTGCCGAATCTGGCGCCAACGCTGAACTCTGTCCGCCGCCCAAGTCATACTACACAAACATCGCTTTCAGTCTCGAGTGCAACTAGCAAAACTGTAATTAGTAATAACTGGAAACAAACACTCTCACGTTGACGCAAAGAAGCCTAGGTGGTAATAAACGGCATATACGGCCTTACCTCGCAAAAGCTATGCTGTGCGTTTCACCGTCGTGGAGAGAAAATGAGATGGCTGAGGTGAGGATCGAACGTACGCCCGTAAGAAGAGGACACGCGCTGCCCACTGCGCCAGGGAGGCACACAGGAATACTCGCCACCGCCAGCCTCACTAAGTAGTTCTAATTTCAGAATTCGTTTCCCACCATGCCGAACACGAAAGGGTGGACTTCTCAGCGGAAGTCAATCCTGCGTCTAGTTACGGTGCCTCGCCCTGGAAGCAGCGTGGCAAAGCGTTCGGATGTGCTGGCGGGCAGGGCGCCTGCAGCAGATTCGCTTCGGCCTCTGGTGGCAGCAGGGGCGGCAACGGATCACGACACACGAAGCCTGCAGCGCAGTGCGGTGGTGGTGTAACGGTCAGCATGGTTGCTTCCCAAGCAGTTGATCCGGGTTCGATTCTCGGCCACCGCAGGAGCATTGTCATTTTTGCCTAGCGCAATAGTGTGTGTTCAACACCATGCGATCCTCGAAATTGCCAAGTGTCGCGGCACAAGTAGTATCTGCTCGTCTCTCGCCTCGTTCCAGCTAAGTGGGTGGGTCCTTCAGTTGATTTCACTTCATCGTGTGTCGACTTGGCCCGACTTTGCTCGACTGCCGCTCGCTGCCGCTCGGCAGTGGGGCCGATATGACAGGAGAAGTACGACAATCGGCTGCGAGAAATAAGGTAATCAAGAGTACCTTTCCTTTTCAATACGAAAAGCTAAATTTTCATTTACAAATTTCGGAAATCTCACTGCTTCGCTACGGTGTTATCTACGATATTTGAGAAATTCTCTGTGGATTCGTACGGTTGTGTTATTGCCAAAGTCGTTCTGGCACTTAACTTGCGCTCTTTTTGGCAAACAAGCTCTTTAAATTACGTTAACGAACATATGATCCAAAATTTAAATTGCTGAGGGACGCATCATAGCACAACAACACTGTAACACAAAAGGGGGAGGGTGGGGGTGAAAGTGGAAAGGTCCAATAGCACGCAGAGTTCCCGCCCATCACCCATCTAATCACTAGCCACGCCCACCTCTGCTTAACTTCATTAATCGAAAGGGAGCCGGCCGTTGACGACAACTGAGTGAAACGTTCAGACTTGTAGCTCGATGTGCAGGTAGTTTTGGAATCTGCCTCGCAGAGTCTCGCAGGAGACTGCATTTCCTATTAGCGAAGAAAATGGAATGGCCTGTGGAGGGATCGAACCCATGACCGTGTTACTAGCACGACGCTATAGCCCACTGAGCTAACGGGCCACGCAACACTGTCGCATCAGCAGTCCAAAACCATCTCCTCTTCCTTCTAAGCGGTCCGCCATTCACGTGAGCATGTATCTCTTTTTCTTGACTTTCTCTCACCTTATACATGGAACCCAGAGCAGCAACACCACGAAGACGAAAAACGGCCGTCAGACGTTTCCTCATCCCAGCCCAGAAAATTCACATTCCGGTACCGGGAATCGAACCCGGGCCTCCTGGGTGAAAGCCAGGTATCCTAGCCACTAGACCATACCGGACATACTTCAAGGATCCACTACGTGTGTTTGCTTCCAGAAATACTTCTCCTGCACGCAACTTTACTGCCGAATCTGGCGCCAACGCTGAACTCTGTCCGCCGCCCAAGTCATACTACACAAACATCGCTTTCACTCTCGAGTGCAACTAGCAAAACTGTAATTAGTAATAACTGGAAACAAACACCCTCACGGTGACGCAAAGAAGCCTAGGTGGTAATAAACGGCATATACGGCCTTACCTCGCAAAAGCTATGCTGTGCGTTTCACCGTCGTGGAGAGAAAATGAGATGGCTGAGGTGAGGATCGAACGTACGCCCGTAAGAAGAGGACACGCGCTGCCCACTGCGCCAGGGAGGCACACAGGAATACTCGCCACCGCCAGCCTCACTAAGTAGTTCTAATTTCAGAATTCGTTTCCCACCATGCCGAACACGAAAGGGTGGACTTCTCAGCGGAAGTCAATCCTGCGTCTAGTTACGGTGCCTCGCCCTGGAAGCAGCGTGGCAAAGCGTTCGGATGTGCTGGCGGGCAGGGCGCCTGCAGCAGATTCGCTTCGGCCTCTGGTGGCAGCAGGGGCGGCAACGGATCACGACACACGAAGCCTGCAGCGCAGTGCGGTGGTGGTGTAACGGTCAGCATGGTTGCTTCCCAAGCAGTTGATCCGGGTTCGATTCTCGGCCACCGCAGGAGCATTGTCATTTTTGCCTAGCGCAATAGTGTGTGTTCAACACCATGCGATCCTCGAAATTGCCAAGTGTCGCGGCACAAGTAGTATCTGCTCGTCTCTCGCCTCGTTCCAGCTAAGTGGGTGGGTCCTTCAGTTGATTTCACTTCATCGTGTGTCGACTTGGCCCGACTTTGCTCGACTGCCGCTCGCTGCCGCTCGGCAGTGGGGCCGATATGACAGGAGAAGTACGACAATCGGCTGCGAGAAATAAGGTAATCAAGAGTACCTTTCCTTTTCAATACGAAAAGCTAAATTTTCATTTACAAATTTCGGAAATCTCACTGCTTCGCTACGGTGTTATCTACGATATTTGAGAAATTCTCTGTGGATTCGTACGGTTGTGTTATTGCCAAAGTCGTTCTGGCACTTAACTTGCGCTCTTTTTGGCAAACAAGCTCTTTAAATTACGTTAACGAACATATGATCCAAAATTTAAATTGCTGAGGGACGCATCATAGCACAACAACACTGTAACACAAAAGGGGGAGGGTGGGGGTGAAAGTGGAAAGGTCCAATAGCACGCAGAGTTCCCGCCCATCACCCATCTAATCACTAGCCACGCCCACCTCTGCTTAACTTCATTAATCGAAAGGGAGCCGGCCGTTGACGACAACTGAGTGAAACGTTCAGACTTGTAGCTCGATGTGCAGGTAGTTTTGGAATCTGCCTCGCAGAGTCTCGCAGGAGACTGCATTTCCTATTAGCGAAGAAAATGGAATGGCCTGTGGAGGGATCGAACCCATGACCGTGTTACTAGCACGACGCTATAGCCCACTGAGCTAACGGGCCACGCAACACTGTCGCATCAGCAGTCCAAAACCATCTCCTCTTCCTTCTAAGCGGTCCGCCATTCACGTGAGCATGTATCTCTTTTTCTTGACTTTCTCTCACCTTATACATGGAACCCAGAGCAGCAACACCACGAAGACGAAAAACGGCCGTCAGACGTTTCCTCATCCCAGCCCAGAAAATTCACATTCCGGTACCGGGAATCGAACCCGGGCCTCCTGGGTGAAAGCCAGGTATCCTAGCCACTAGACCATACCGGACATACTTCAAGGATCCACTACGTGTGTTTGCTTCCAGAAATACTTCTCCTGCACGCAACTTTACTGCCGAATCTGGCGCCAACGCTGAACTCTGTCCGCCGCCCAAGTCATACTACACAAACATCGCTTTCACTCTCGAGTGCAACTAGCAAAACTGTAATTAGTAATAACTGGAAACAAACACTCTCACGGTGACGCAAAGAAGCCTAGGTGGTAATAAACGGCATATACGGCCTTACCTCGCAAAAGCTATGCTGTGCGTTTCACCGTCGTGGAGAGAAAATGAGATGGCTGAGGTGAGGATCGAACGTACGCCCGTAAGAAGAGGACACGCGCTGCCCACTGCGCCAGGGAGGCACACAGGAATACTCGCCACCGCCAGCCTCACTAAGTAGTTCTAATTTCAGAATTCGTTTCCCACCATGCCGAACACGAAAGGGTGGACTTCTCAGCGGAAGTCAATCCTGCGTCTAGTTACGGTGCCTCGCCCTGGAAGCAGCGTGGCAAAGCGTTCGGATGTGCTGGCGGGCAGGGCGCCTGCAGCAGATTCGCTTCGGCCTCTGGTGGCAGCAGGGGCGGCAACGGATCACGACACACGAAGCCTGCAGCGCAGTGCGGTGGTGGTGTAACGGTCAGCATGGTTGCTTCCCAAGCAGTTGATCCGGGTTCGATTCTCGGCCACCGCAGGAGCATTGTCATTTTTGCCTAGCGCAATAGTGTGTGTTCAACACCATGCGATCCTCGAAATTGCCAAGTGTCGCGGCACAAGTAGTATCTGCTCGTCTCTCGCCTCGTTCCAGCTAAGTGGGTGGGTCCTTCAGTTGATTTCACTTCATCGTGTGTCGACTTGGCCCGACTTTGCTCGACTGCCGCTCGCTGCCGCTCGGCAGTGGGGCCGATATGACAGGAGAAGTACGACAATCGGCTGCGAGAAATAAGGTAATCAAGAGTACCTTTCCTTTTCAATACGAAAAGCTAAATTTTCATTTACAAATTTCGGAAATCTCACTGCTTCGCTACGGTGTTATCTACGATATTTGAGAAATTCTCTGTGGATTCGTACGGTTGTGTTATTGCCAAAGTCGTTCTGGCACTTAACTTGCGCTCTTTTTGGCAAACAAGCTCTTTAAATTACGTTAACGAACATATGATCCAAAATTTAAATTGCTGAGGGACGCATCATAGCACAACAACACTGTAACACAAAAGGGGGAGGGTGGGGGTGAAAGTGGAAAGGTCCAATAGCACGCAGAGTTCCCGCCCATCACCCATCTAATCACTAGCCACGCCCACCTCTGCTTAACTTCATTAATCGAAAGGGAGCCGGCCGTTGACGACAACTGAGTGAAACGTTCAGACTTGTAGCTCGATGTGCAGGTAGTTTTGGAATCTGCCTCGCAGAGTCTCGCAGGAGACTGCATTTCCTATTAGCGAAGAAAATGGAATGGCCTGTGGAGGGATCGAACCCATGACCGTGTTACTAGCACGACGCTATAGCCCACTGAGCTAACGGGCCACGCAACACTGTCGCATCAGCAGTCCAAAACCATCTCCTCTTCCTTCTAAGCGGTCCGCCATTCACGTGAGCATGTATCTCTTTTTCTTGACTTTCTCTCACCTTATACATGGAACCCAGAGCAGCAACACCACGAAGACGAAAAACGGCCGTCAGACGTTTCCTCATCCCAGCCCAGAAAATTCACATTCCGGTACCGGGAATCGAACCCGGGCCTCCTGGGTGAAAGCCAGGTATCCTAGCCACTAGACCATACCGGACATACTTCAAGGATCCACTACGTGTGTTTGCTTCCAGAAATACTTCTCCTGCACGCAACTTTACTGCCGAATCTGGCGCCAACGCTGAACTCTGTCCGCCGCCCAAGTCATACTACACAAACATCGCTTTCACTCTCGAGTGCAACTAGCAAAACTGTAATTAGTAATAACTGGAAACAAACACTCTCACGGTGACGCAAAGAAGCCTAGGTGGTAATAAACGGCATATACGGCCTTACCTCGCAAAAGCTATGCTGTGCGTTTCACCGTCGTGGAGAGAAAATGAGATGGCTGAGGTGAGGATCGAACGTACGCCCGTAAGAAGAGGACACGCGCTGCCCACTGCGCCAGGGAGGCACACAGGAATACTCGCCACCGCCAGCCTCACTAAGTAGTTCTAATTTCAGAATTCGTTTCCCACCATGCCGAACACGAAAGGGTGGACTTCTCAGCGGAAGTCAATCCTGCGTCTAGTTACGGTGCCTCGCCCTGGAAGCAGCGTGGCAAAGCGTTCGGATGTGCTGGCGGGCAGGGCGCCTGCAGCAGATTCGCTTCGGCCTCTGGTGGCAGCAGGGGCGGCAACGGATCACGACACACGAAGCCTGCAGCGCAGTGCGGTGGTGGTGTAACGGTCAGCATGGTTGCTTCCCAAGCAGTTGATCCGGGTTCGATTCTCGGCCACCGCAGGAGCATTGTCATTTTTGCCTAGCGCAATAGTGTGTGTTCAACACCATGCGATCCTCGAAATTGCCAAGTGTCGCGGCACAAGTAGTATCTGCTCGTCTCTCGCCTCGTTCCAGCTAAGTGGGTGGGTCCTTCAGTTGATTTCACTTCATCGTGTGTCGACTTGGCCCGACTTTGCTCGACTGCCGCTCGCTGCCGCTCGGCAGTGGGGCCGATATGACAGGAGAAGTACGACAATCGGCTGCGAGAAATAAGGTAATCAAGAGTACCTTTCCTTTTCAATACGAAAAGCTAAATTTTCATTTACAAATTTCGGAAATCTCACTGCTTCGCTACGGTGTTATCTACGATATTTGAGAAATTCTCTGTGGATTCGTACGGTTGTGTTATTGCCAAAGTCGTTCTGGCACTTAACTTGCGCTCTTTTTGGCAAACAAGCTCTTTAAATTACGTTAACGAACATATGATCCAAAATTTAAATTGCTGAGGGACGCATCATAGCACAACAACACTGTAACACAAAAGGGGGAGGGTGGGGGTGAAAGTGGAAAGGTCCAATAGCACGCAGAGTTCCCGCCCATCACCCATCTAATCACTAGCCACGCCCACCTCTGCTTAACTTCATTAATCGAAAGGGAGCCGGCCGTTGACGACAACTGAGTGAAACGTTCAGACTTGTAGCTCGATGTGCAGGTAGTTTTGGAATCTGCCTCGCAGAGTCTCGCAGGAGACTGCATTTCCTATTAGCGAAGAAAATGGAATGGCCTGTGGAGGGATCGAACCCATGACCGTGTTACTAGCACGACGCTATAGCCCACTGAGCTAACGGGCCACGCAACACTGTCGCATCAGCAGTCCAAAACCATCTCCTCTTCCTTCTAAGCGGTCCGCCATTCACGTGAGCATGTATCTCTTTTTCTTGACTTTCTCTCACCTTATACATGGAACCCAGAGCAGCAACACCACGAAGACGAAAAACGGCCGTGAGACGTTTCCTCATCCCAGCCCAGAAAATTCACATTCCGGTACCGGGAATCGAACCCGGGCCTCCTGGGTGAAAGCCAGGTATCCTAGCCACTAGACCATACCGGACATACTTCAAGGATCCACTACGTGTGTTTGCTTCCAGAAATACTTCTCCTGCACGCAACTTTACTGCCGAATCTGGCGCCAACGCTGAACTCTGTCCGCCGCCCAAGTCATACTACACAAACATCGCTTTCAGTCTCGAGTGCAACTAGCAAAACTGTAATTAGTAATAACTGGAAACAAACACTCTCACGTTGACGCAAAGAAGCCTAGGTGGTAATAAACGGCATATACGGCCTTACCTCGCAAAAGCTATGCTGTGCGTTTCACCGTCGTGGAGAGAAAATGAGATGGCTGAGGTGAGGATCGAACGTACGCCCGTAAGAAGAGGACACGCGCTGCCCACTGCGCCAGGGAGGCACACAGGAATACTCGCCACCGCCAGCCTCACTAAGTAGTTCTAATTTCAGAATTCGATTCCCACCATGCCGAACACGAAAGGGTGGACTTCTCAGCGGAAGTCAATCCTGCGTCTAGTTACGGTGCCTCGCCCTGGAAGCAGCGTGGCAAAGCGTTCGGATGTGCTGGCGGGCAGGGCGCCTGCAGCAGATTCGCTTCGGCCTCTGGTGGCAGCAGGGGCGGCAACGGATCACGACACACGAAGCCTGCAGCGCAGTGCGGTGGTGGTGTAACGGTCAGCATGGTTGCTTCCCAAGCAGTTGATCCGGGTTCGATTCTCGGCCACCGCAGGAGCATTGTCATTTTTGCCTAGCGCAATAGTGTGTGTTCAACACCATGCGATCCTCGAAATTGCCAAGTGTCGCGGCACAAGTAGTATCTGCTCGTCTCTCGCCTCGTTCCAGCTAAGTGGGTGGGTCCTTCAGTTGATTTCACTTCATCGTGTGTCGACTTGGCCCGACTTTGCTCGACTGCCGCTCGCTGCCGCTCGGCAGTGGGGCCGATATGACAGGAGAAGTACGACAATCGGCTGCGAGAAATAAGGTAATCAAGAGTACCTTTCCTTTTCAATACGAAAAGCTAAATTTTCATTTACAAATTTCGGAAATCTCACTGCTTCGCTACGGTGTTATCTACGATATTTGAGAAATTCTCTGTGGATTCGTACGGTTGTGTTATTGCCAAAGTCGTTCTGGCACTTAACTTGCGCTCTTTTTGGCAAACAAGCTCTTTAAATTACGTTAACGAACATATGATCCAAAATTTAAATTGCTGAGGGACGCATCATAGCACAACAACACTGTAACACAAAAGGGGGAGGGTGGGGGTGAAAGTGGAAAGGTCCAATAGCACGCAGAGTTCCCGCCCATCACCCATCTAATCACTAGCCACGCCCACCTCTGCTTAACTTCATTAATCGAAAGGGAGCCGGCCGTTGACGACAACTGAGTGAAACGTTCAGACTTGTAGCTCGATGTGCAGGTAGTTTTGGAATCTGCCTCGCAGAGTCTCGCAGGAGACTGCATTTCCTATTAGCGAAGAAAATGGAATGGCCTGTGGAGGGATCGAACCCATGACCGTGTTACTAGCACGACGCTATAGCCCACTGAGCTAACGGGCCACGCAACACTGTCGCATCAGCAGTCCAAAACCATCTCCTCTTCCTTCTAAGCGGTCCGCCATTCACGTGAGCATGTATCTCTTTTTCTTGACTTTCTCTCACCTTATACATGGAACCCAGAGCAGCAACACCACGAAGACGAAAAACGGCCGTGAGACGTTTCCTCATCCCAGCCCAGAAAATTCACATTCCGGTACCGGGAATCGAACCCGGGCCTCCTGGGTGAAAGCCAGGTATCCTAGCCACTAGACCATACCGGACATACTTCAAGGATCCACTACGTGTGTTTGCTTCCAGAAATACTTCTCCTGCACGCAACTTTACTGCCGAATCTGGCGCCAACGCTGAACTCTGTCCGCCGCCCAAGTCATACTACACAAACATCGCTTTCAGTCTCGAGTGCAACTAGCAAAACTGTAATTAGTAATAACTGGAAACAAACACTCTCACGTTGACGCAAAGAAGCCTAGGTGGTAATAAACGGCATATACGGCCTTACCTCGCAAAAGCTATGCTGTGCGTTTCACCGTCGTGGAGAGAAAATGAGATGGCTGAGGTGAGGATCGAACGTACGCCCGTAAGAAGAGGACACGCGCTGCCCACTGCGCCAGGGAGGCACACAGGAATACTCGCCACCGCCAGCCTCACTAAGTAGTTCTAATTTCAGAATTCGTTTCCCACCATGCCGAACACGAAAGGGTGGACTTCTCAGCGGAAGTCAATCCTGCGTCTAGTTACGGTGCCTCGCCCTGGAAGCAGCGTGGCAAAGCGTTCGGATGTGCTGGCGGGCAGGGCGCCTGCAGCAGATTCGCTTCGGCCTCTGGTGGCAGCAGGGGCGGCAACGGATCACGACACACGAAGCCTGCAGCGCAGTGCGGTGGTGGTGTAACGGTCAGCATGGTTGCTTCCCAAGCAGTTGATCCGGGTTCGATTCTCGGCCACCGCAGGAGCATTGTCATTTTTGCCTAGCGCAATAGTGTGTGTTCAACACCATGCGATCCTCGAAATTGCCAAGTGTCGCGGCACAAGTAGTATCTGCTCGTCTCTCGCCTCGTTCCAGCTAAGTGGGTGGGTCCTTCAGTTGATTTCACTTCATCGTGTGTCGACTTGGCCCGACTTTGCTCGACTGCCGCTCGCTGCCGCTCGGCAGTGGGGCCGATATGACAGGAGAAGTACGACAATCGGCTGCGAGAAATAAGGTAATCAAGAGTACCTTTCCTTTTCAATACGAAAAGCTAAATTTTCATTTACAAATTTCGGAAATCTCACTGCTTCGCTACGGTGTTATCTACGATATTTGAGAAATTCTCTGTGGATTCGTACGGTTGTGTTATTGCCAAAGTCGTTCTGGCACTTAACTTGCGCTCTTTTTGGCAAACAAGCTCTTTAAATTACGTTAACGAACATATGATCCAAAATTTAAATTGCTGAGGGACGCATCATAGCACAACAACACTGTAACACAAAAGGGGGAGGGTGGGGGTGAAAGTGGAAAGGTCCAATAGCACGCAGAGTTCCCGCCCATCACCCATCTAATCACTAGCCACGCCCACCTCTGCTTAACTTCATTAATCGAAAGGGAGCCGGCCGTTGACGACAACTGAGTGAAACGTTCAGACTTGTAGCTCGATGTGCAGGTAGTTTTGGAATCTGCCTCGCAGAGTCTCGCAGGAGACTGCATTTCCTATTAGCGAAGAAAATGGAATGGCCTGTGGAGGGATCGAACCCATGACCGTGTTACTAGCACGACGCTATAGCCCACTGAGCTAACGGGCCACGCAACACTGTCGCATCAGCAGTCCAAAACCATCTCCTCTTCCTTCTAAGCGGTCCGCCATTCACGTGAGCATGTATCTCTTTTTCTTGACTTTCTCTCACCTTATACATGGAACCCAGAGCAGCAACACCACGAAGACGAAAAACGGCCGTGAGACGTTTCCTCATCCCAGCCCAGAAAATTCACATTCCGGTACCGGGAATCGAACCCGGGCCTCCTGGGTGAAAGCCAGGTATCCTAGCCACTAGACCATACCGGACATACTTCAAGGATCCACTACGTGTGTTTGCTTCCAGAAATACTTCTCCTGCACGCAACTTTACTGCCGAATCTGGCGCCAACGCTGAACTCTGTCCGCCGCCCAAGTCATACTACACAAACATCGCTTTCAGTCTCGAGTGCAACTAGCAAAACTGTAATTAGTAATAACTGGAAACAAACACTCTCACGTTGACGCAAAGAAGCCTAGGTGGTAATAAACGGCATATACGGCCTTACCTCGCAAAAGCTATGCTGTGCGTTTCACCGTCGTGGAGAGAAAATGAGATGGCTGAGGTGAGGATCGAACGTACGCCCGTAAGAAGAGGACACGCGCTGCCCACTGCGCCAGGGAGGCACACAGGAATACTCGCCACCGCCAGCCTCACTAAGTAGTTCTAATTTCAGAATTCGTTTCCCACCATGCCGAACACGAAAGGGTGGACTTCTCAGCGGAAGTCAATCCTGCGTCTAGTTACGGTGCCTCGCCCTGGAAGCAGCGTGGCAAAGCGTTCGGATGTGCTGGCGGGCAGGGCGCCTGCAGCAGATTCGCTTCGGCCTCTGGTGGCAGCAGGGGCGGCAACGGATCACGACACACGAAGCCTGCAGCGCAGTGCGGTGGTGGTGTAACGGTCAGCATGGTTGCTTCCCAAGCAGTTGATCCGGGTTCGATTCTCGGCCACCGCAGGAGCATTGTCATTTTTGCCTAGCGCAATAGTGTGTGTTCAACACCATGCGATCCTCGAAATTGCCAAGTGTCGCGGCACAAGTAGTATCTGCTCGTCTCTCGCCTCGTTCCAGCTAAGTGGGTGGGTCCTTCAGTTGATTTCACTTCATCGTGTGTCGACTTGGCCCGACTTTGCTCGACTGCCGCTCGCTGCCGCTCGGCAGTGGGGCCGATATGACAGGAGAAGTACGACAATCGGCTGCGAGAAATAAGGTAATCAAGAGTACCTTTCCTTTTCAATACGAAAAGCTAAATTTTCATTTACAAATTTCGGAAATCTCACTGCTTCGCTACGGTGTTATCTACGATATTTGAGAAATTCTCTGTGGATTCGTACGGTTGTGTTATTGCCAAAGTCGTTCTGGCACTTAACTTGCGCTCTTTTTGGCAAACAAGCTCTTTAAATTACGTTAACGAACATATGATCCAAAATTTAAATTGCTGAGGGACGCATCATAGCACAACAACACTGTAACACAAAAGGGGGAGGGTGGGGGTGAAAGTGGAAAGGTCCAATAGCACGCAGAGTTCCCGCCCATCACCCATCTAATCACTAGCCACGCCCACCTCTGCTTAACTTCATTAATCGAAAGGGAGCCGGCCGTTGACGACAACTGAGTGAAACGTTCAGACTTGTAGCTCGATGTGCAGGTAGTTTTGGAATCTGCCTCGCAGAGTCTCGCAGGAGACTGCATTTCCTATTAGCGAAGAAAATGGAATGGCCTGTGGAGGGATCGAACCCATGACCGTGTTACTAGCACGACGCTATAGCCCACTGAGCTAACGGGCCACGCAACACTGTCGCATCAGCAGTCCAAAACCATCTCCTCTTCCTTCTAAGCGGTCCGCCATTCACGTGAGCATGTATCTCTTTTTCTTGACTTTCTCTCACCTTATACATGGAACCCAGAGCAGCAACACCACGAAGACGAAAAACGGCCGTCAGACGTTTCCTCATCCCAGCCCAGAAAATTCACATTCCGGTACCGGGAATCGAACCCGGGCCTCCTGGGTGAAAGCCAGGTATCCTAGCCACTAGACCATACCGGACATACTTCAAGGATCCACTACGTGTGTTTGCTTCCAGAAATACTTCTCCTGCACGCAACTTTACTGCCGAATCTGGCGCCAACGCTGAACTCTGTCCGCCGCCCAAGTCATACTACACAAACATCGCTTTCAGTCTCGAGTGCAACTAGCAAAACTGTAATTAGTAATAACTGGAAACAAACACTCTCACGTTGACGCAAAGAAGCCTAGGTGGTAATAAACGGCATATACGGCCTTACCTCGCAAAAGCTATGCTGTGCGTTTCACCGTCGTGGAGAGAAAATGAGATGGCTGAGGTGAGGATCGAACGTACGCCCGTAAGAAGAGGACACGCGCTGCCCACTGCGCCAGGGAGGCACACAGGAATACTCGCCACCGCCAGCCTCACTAAGTAGTTCTAATTTCAGAATTCGTTTCCCACCATGCCGAACACGAAAGGGTGGACTTCTCAGCGGAAGTCAATCCTGCGTCTAGTTACGGTGCCTCGCCCTGGAAGCAGCGTGGCAAAGCGTTCGGATGTGCTGGCGGGCAGGGCGCCTGCAGCAGATTCGCTTCGGCCTCTGGTGGCAGCAGGGGCGGCAACGGATCACGACACACGAAGCCTGCAGCGCAGTGCGGTGGTGGTGTAACGGTCAGCATGGTTGCTTCCCAAGCAGTTGATCCGGGTTCGATTCTCGGCCACCGCAGGAGCATTGTCATTTTTGCCTAGCGCAATAGTGTGTGTTCAACACCATGCGATCCTCGAAATTGCCAAGTGTCGCGGCACAAGTAGTATCTGCTCGTCTCTCGCCTCGTTCCAGCTAAGTGGGTGGGTCCTTCAGTTGATTTCACTTCATCGTGTGTCGACTTGGCCCGACTTTGCTCGACTGCCGCTCGCTGCCGCTCGGCAGTGGGGCCGATATGACAGGAGAAGTACGACAATCGGCTGCGAGAAATAAGGTAATCAAGAGTACCTTTCCTTTTCAATACGAAAAGCTAAATTTTCATTTACAAATTTCGGAAATCTCACTGCTTCGCTACGGTGTTATCTACGATATTTGAGAAATTCTCTGTGGATTCGTACGGTTGTGTTATTGCCAAAGTCGTTCTGGCACTTAACTTGCGCTCTTTTTGGCAAACAAGCTCTTTAAATTACGTTAACGAACATATGATCCAAAATTTAAATTGCTGAGGGACGCATCATAGCACAACAACACTGTAACACAAAAGGGGGAGGGTGGGGGTGAAAGTGGAAAGGTCCAATAGCACGCAGAGTTCCCGCCCATCACCCATCTAATCACTAGCCACGCCCACCTCTGCTTAACTTCATTAATCGAAAGGGAGCCGGCCGTTGACGACAACTGAGTGAAACGTTCAGACTTGTAGCTCGATGTGCAGGTAGTTTTGGAATCTGCCTCGCAGAGTCTCGCAGGAGACTGCATTTCCTATTAGCGAAGAAAATGGAATGGCCTGTGGAGGGATCGAACCCATGACCGTGTTACTAGCACGACGCTATAGCCCACTGAGCTAACGGGCCACGCAACACTGTCGCATCAGCAGTCCAAAACCATCTCCTCTTCCTTCTAAGCGGTCCGCCATTCACGTGAGCATGTATCTCTTTTTCTTGACTTTCTCTCACCTTATACATGGAACCCAGAGCAGCAACACCACGAAGACGAAAAACGGCCGTGAGACGTTTCCTCATCCCAGCCCAGAAAATTCACATTCCGGTACCGGGAATCGAACCCGGGCCTCCTGGGTGAAAGCCAGGTATCCTAGCCACTAGACCATACCGGACATACTTCAAGGATCCACTACGTGTGTTTGCTTCCAGAAATACTTCTCCTGCACGCAACTTTACTGCCGAATCTGGCGCCAACGCTGAACTCTGTCCGCCGCCCAAGTCATACTACACAAACATCGCTTTCAGTCTCGAGTGCAACTAGCAAAACTGTAATTAGTAATAACTGGAAACAAACACTCTCACGTTGACGCAAAGAAGCCTAGGTGGTAATAAACGGCATATACGGCCTTACCTCGCAAAAGCTATGCTGTGCGTTTCACCGTCGTGGAGAGAAAATGAGATGGCTGAGGTGAGGATCGAACGTACGCCCGTAAGAAGAGGACACGCGCTGCCCACTGCGCCAGGGAGGCACACAGGAATACTCGCCACCGCCAGCCTCACTAAGTAGTTCTAATTTCAGAATTCGTTTCCCACCATGCCGAACACGAAAGGGTGGACTTCTCAGCGGAAGTCAATCCTGCGTCTAGTTACGGTGCCTCGCCCTGGAAGCAGCGTGGCAAAGCGTTCGGATGTGCTGGCGGGCAGGGCGCCTGCAGCAGATTCGCTTCGGCCTCTGGTGGCAGCAGGGGCGGCAACGGATCACGACACACGAAGCCTGCAGCGCAGTGCGGTGGTGGTGTAACGGTCAGCATGGTTGCTTCCCAAGCAGTTGATCCGGGTTCGATTCTCGGCCACCGCAGGAGCATTGTCATTTTTGCCTAGCGCAATAGTGTGTGTTCAACACCATGCGATCCTCGAAATTGCCAAGTGTCGCGGCACAAGTAGTATCTGCTCGTCTCTCGCCTCGTTCCAGCTAAGTGGGTGGGTCCTTCAGTTGATTTCACTTCATCGTGTGTCGACTTGGCCCGACTTTGCTCGACTGCCGCTCGCTGCCGCTCGGCAGTGGGGCCGATATGACAGGAGAAGTACGACAATCGGCTGCGAGAAATAAGGTAATCAAGAGTACCTTTCCTTTTCAATACGAAAAGCTAAATTTTCATTTACAAATTTCGGAAATCTCACTGCTTCGCTACGGTGTTATCTACGATATTTGAGAAATTCTCTGTGGATTCGTACGGTTGTGTTATTGCCAAAGTCGTTCTGGCACTTAACTTGCGCTCTTTTTGGCAAACAAGCTCTTTAAATTACGTTAACGAACATATGATCCAAAATTTAAATTGCTGAGGGACGCATCATAGCACAACAACACTGTAACACAAAAGGGGGAGGGTGGGGGTGAAAGTGGAAAGGTCCAATAGCACGCAGAGTTCCCGCCCATCACCCATCTAATCACTAGCCACGCCCACCTCTGCTTAACTTCATTAATCGAAAGGGAGCCGGCCGTTGACGACAACTGAGTGAAACGTTCAGACTTGTAGCTCGATGTGCAGGTAGTTTTGGAATCTGCCTCGCAGAGTCTCGCAGGAGACTGCATTTCCTATTAGCGAAGAAAATGGAATGGCCTGTGGAGGGATCGAACCCATGACCGTGTTACTAGCACGACGCTATAGCCCACTGAGCTAACGGGCCACGCAACACTGTCGCATCAGCAGTCCAAAACCATCTCCTCTTCCTTCTAAGCGGTCCGCCATTCACGTGAGCATGTATCTCTTTTTCTTGACTTTCTCTCACCTTATACATGGAACCCAGAGCAGCAACACCACGAAGACGAAAAACGGCCGTCAGACGTTTCCTCATCCCAGCCCAGAAAATTCACATTCCGGTACCGGGAATCGAACCCGGGCCTCCTGGGTGAAAGCCAGGTATCCTAGCCACTAGACCATACCGGACATACTTCAAGGATCCACTACGTGTGTTTGCTTCCAGAAATACTTCTCCTGCACGCAACTTTACTGCCGAATCTGGCGCCAACGCTGAACTCTGTCCGCCGCCCAAGTCATACTACACAAACATCGCTTTCAGTCTCGAGTGCAACTAGCAAAACTGTAATTAGTAATAACTGGAAACAAACACTCTCACGTTGACGCAAAGAAGCCTAGGTGGTAATAAACGGCATATACGGCCTTACCTCGCAAAAGCTATGCTGTGCGTTTCACCGTCGTGGAGAGAAAATGAGATGGCTGAGGTGAGGATCGAACGTACGCCCGTAAGAAGAGGACACGCGCTGCCCACTGCGCCAGGGAGGCACACAGGAATACTCGCCACCGCCAGCCTCACTAAGTAGTTCTAATTTCAGAATTCGTTTCCCACCATGCCGAACACGAAAGGGTGGACTTCTCAGCGGAAGTCAATCCTGCGTCTAGTTACGGTGCCTCGCCCTGGAAGCAGCGTGGCAAAGCGTTCGGATGTGCTGGCGGGCAGGGCGCCTGCAGCAGATTCGCTTCGGCCTCTGGTGGCAGCAGGGGCGGCAACGGATCACGACACACGAAGCCTGCAGCGCAGTGCGGTGGTGGTGTAACGGTCAGCATGGTTGCTTCCCAAGCAGTTGATCCGGGTTCGATTCTCGGCCACCGCAGGAGCATTGTCATTTTTGCCTAGCGCAATAGTGTGTGTTCAACACCATGCGATCCTCGAAATTGCCAAGTGTCGCGGCACAAGTAGTATCTGCTCGTCTCTCGCCTCGTTCCAGCTAAGTGGGTGGGTCCTTCAGTTGATTTCACTTCATCGTGTGT
Source organism: Schistocerca nitens (assembly GCF_023898315.1). Taxonomy (NCBI): domain Eukaryota; kingdom Metazoa; phylum Arthropoda; class Insecta; order Orthoptera; family Acrididae; genus Schistocerca; species Schistocerca nitens. The sequence continues at coordinate 178,937 of NW_026045886.1, forward strand.
CGACTTGGCCCGACTTTGCTCGACTGCCGCTCGCTGCCGCTCGGCAGTGGGGCCGATATGACAGGAGAAGTACGACAATCGGCTGCGAGAAATAAGGTAATCAAGAGTACCTTTCCTTTTCAATACGAAAAGCTAAATTTTCATTTACAAATTTCGGAAATCTCACTGCTTCGCTACGGTGTTATCTACGATATTTGAGAAATTCTCTGTGGATTCGTACGGTTGTGTTATTGCCAAAGTCGTTCTGGCACTTAACTTGCGCTCTTTTTGGCAAACAAGCTCTTTAAATTACGTTAACGAACATATGATCCAAAATTTAAATTGCTGAGGGACGCATCATAGCACAACAACACTGTAACACAAAAGGGGGAGGGTGGGGGTGAAAGTGGAAAGGTCCAATAGCACGCAGAGTTCCCGCCCATCACCCATCTAATCACTAGCCACGCCCACCTCTGCTTAACTTCATTAATCGAAAGGGAGCCGGCCGTTGACGACAACTGAGTGAAACGTTCAGACTTGTAGCTCGATGTGCAGGTAGTTTTGGAATCTGCCTCGCAGAGTCTCGCAGGAGACTGCATTTCCTATTAGCGAAGAAAATGGAATGGCCTGTGGAGGGATCGAACCCATGACCGTGTTACTAGCACGACGCTATAGCCCACTGAGCTAACGGGCCACGCAACACTGTCGCATCAGCAGTCCAAAACCATCTCCTCTTCCTTCTAAGCGGTCCGCCATTCACGTGAGCATGTATCTCTTTTTCTTGACTTTCTCTCACCTTATACATGGAACCCAGAGCAGCAACACCACGAAGACGAAAAACGGCCGTCAGACGTTTCCTCATCCCAGCCCAGAAAATTCACATTCCGGTACCGGGAATCGAACCCGGGCCTCCTGGGTGAAAGCCAGGTATCCTAGCCACTAGACCATACCGGACATACTTCAAGGATCCACTACGTGTGTTTGCTTCCAGAAATACTTCTCCTGCACGCAACTTTACTGCCGAATCTGGCGCCAACGCTGAACTCTGTCCGCCGCCCAAGTCATACTACACAAACATCGCTTTCAGTCTCGAGTGCAACTAGCAAAACTGTAATTAGTAATAACTGGAAACAAACACTCTCACGTTGACGCAAAGAAGCCTAGGTGGTAATAAACGGCATATACGGCCTTACCTCGCAAAAGCTATGCTGTGCGTTTCACCGTCGTGGAGAGAAAATGAGATGGCTGAGGTGAGGATCGAACGTACGCCCGTAAGAAGAGGACACGCGCTGCCCACTGCGCCAGGGAGGCACACAGGAATACTCGCCACCGCCAGCCTCACTAAGTAGTTCTAATTTCAGAATTCGTTTCCCACCATGCCGAACACGAAAGGGTGGACTTCTCAGCGGAAGTCAATCCTGCGTCTAGTTACGGTGCCTCGCCCTGGAAGCAGCGTGGCAAAGCGTTCGGATGTGCTGGCGGGCAGGGCGCCTGCAGCAGATTCGCTTCGGCCTCTGGTGGCAGCAGGGGCGGCAACGGATCACGACACACGAAGCCTGCAGCGCAGTGCGGTGGTGGTGTAACGGTCAGCATGGTTGCTTCCCAAGCAGTTGATCCGGGTTCGATTCTCGGCCACCGCAGGAGCATTGTCATTTTTGCCTAGCGCAATAGTGTGTGTTCAACACCATGCGATCCTCGAAATTGCCAAGTGTCGCGGCACAAGTAGTATCTGCTCGTCTCTCGCCTCGTTCCAGCTAAGTGGGTGGGTCCTTCAGTTGATTTCACTTCATCGTGTGTCGACTTGGCCCGACTTTGCTCGACTGCCGCTCGCTGCCGCTCGGCAGTGGGGCCGATATGACAGGAGAAGTACGACAATCGGCTGCGAGAAATAAGGTAATCAAGAGTACCTTTCCTTTTCAATACGAAAAGCTAAATTTTCATTTACAAATTTCGGAAATCTCACTGCTTCGCTACGGTGTTATCTACGATATTTGAGAAATTCTCTGTGGATTCGTACGGTTGTGTTATTGCCAAAGTCGTTCTGGCACTTAACTTGCGCTCTTTTTGGCAAACAAGCTCTTTAAATTACGTTAACGAACATATGATCCAAAATTTAAATTGCTGAGGGACGCATCATAGCACAACAACACTGTAACACAAAAGGGGGAGGGTGGGGGTGAAAGTGGAAAGGTCCAATAGCACGCAGAGTTCCCGCCCATCACCCATCTAATCACTAGCCACGCCCACCTCTGCTTAACTTCATTAATCGAAAGGGAGCCGGCCGTTGACGACAACTGAGTGAAACGTTCAGACTTGTAGCTCGATGTGCAGGTAGTTTTGGAATCTGCCTCGCAGAGTCTCGCAGGAGACTGCATTTCCTATTAGCGAAGAAAATGGAATGGCCTGTGGAGGGATCGAACCCATGACCGTGTTACTAGCACGACGCTATAGCCCACTGAGCTAACGGGCCACGCAACACTGTCGCATCAGCAGTCCAAAACCATCTCCTCTTCCTTCTAAGCGGTCCGCCATTCACGTGAGCATGTATCTCTTTTTCTTGACTTTCTCTCACCTTATACATGGAACCCAGAGCAGCAACACCACGAAGACGAAAAACGGCCGTCAGACGTTTCCTCATCCCAGCCCAGAAAATTCACATTCCGGTACCGGGAATCGAACCCGGGCCTCCTGGGTGAAAGCCAGGTATCCTAGCCACTAGACCATACCGGACATACTTCAAGGATCCACTACGTGTGTTTGCTTCCAGAAATACTTCTCCTGCACGCAACTTTACTGCCGAATCTGGCGCCAACGCTGAACTCTGTCCGCCGCCCAAGTCATACTACACAAACATCGCTTTCAGTCTCGAGTGCAACTAGCAAAACTGTAATTAGTAATAACTGGAAACAAACACTCTCACGTTGACGCAAAGAAGCCTAGGTGGTAATAAACGGCATATACGGCCTTACCTCGCAAAAGCTATGCTGTGCGTTTCACCGTCGTGGAGAGAAAATGAGATGGCTGAGGTGAGGATCGAACGTACGCCCGTAAGAAGAGGACACGCGCTGCCCACTGCGCCAGGGAGGCACACAGGAATACTCGCCACCGCCAGCCTCACTAAGTAGTTCTAATTTCAGAATTCGATTCCCACCATGCCGAACACGAAAGGGTGGACTTCTCAGCGGAAGTCAATCCTGCGTCTAGTTACGGTGCCTCGCCCTGGAAGCAGCGTGGCAAAGCGTTCGGATGTGCTGGCGGGCAGGGCGCCTGCAGCAGATTCGCTTCGGCCTCTGGTGGCAGCAGGGGCGGCAACGGATCACGACACACGAAGCCTGCAGCGCAGTGCGGTGGTGGTGTAACGGTCAGCATGGTTGCTTCCCAAGCAGTTGATCCGGGTTCGATTCTCGGCCACCGCAGGAGCATTGTCATTTTTGCCTAGCGCAATAGTGTGTGTTCAACACCATGCGATCCTCGAAATTGCCAAGTGTCGCGGCACAAGTAGTATCTGCTCGTCTCTCGCCTCGTTCCAGCTAAGTGGGTGGGTCCTTCAGTTGATTTCACTTCATCGTGTGTCGACTTGGCCCGACTTTGCTCGACTGCCGCTCGCTGCCGCTCGGCAGTGGGGCCGATATGACAGGAGAAGTACGACAATCGGCTGCGAGAAATAAGGTAATCAAGAGTACCTTTCCTTTTCAATACGAAAAGCTAAATTTTCATTTACAAATTTCGGAAATCTCACTGCTTCGCTACGGTGTTATCTACGATATTTGAGAAATTCTCTGTGGATTCGTACGGTTGTGTTATTGCCAAAGTCGTTCTGGCACTTAACTTGCGCTCTTTTTGGCAAACAAGCTCTTTAAATTACGTTAACGAACATATGATCCAAAATTTAAATTGCTGAGGGACGCATCATAGCACAACAACACTGTAACACAAAAGGGGGAGGGTGGGGGTGAAAGTGGAAAGGTCCAATAGCACGCAGAGTTCCCGCCCATCACCCATCTAATCACTAGCCACGCCCACCTCTGCTTAACTTCATTAATCGAAAGGGAGCCGGCCGTTGACGACAACTGAGTGAAACGTTCAGACTTGTAGCTCGATGTGCAGGTAGTTTTGGAATCTGCCTCGCAGAGTCTCGCAGGAGACTGCATTTCCTATTAGCGAAGAAAATGGAATGGCCTGTGGAGGGATCGAACCCATGACCGTGTTACTAGCACGACGCTATAGCCCACTGAGCTAACGGGCCACGCAACACTGTCGCATCAGCAGTCCAAAACCATCTCCTCTTCCTTCTAAGCGGTCCGCCATTCACGTGAGCATGTATCTCTTTTTCTTGACTTTCTCTCACCTTATACATGGAACCCAGAGCAGCAACACCACGAAGACGAAAAACGGCCGTCAGACGTTTCCTCATCCCAGCCCAGAAAATTCACATTCCGGTACCGGGAATCGAACCCGGGCCTCCTGGGTGAAAGCCAGGTATCCTAGCCACTAGACCATACCGGACATACTTCAAGGATCCACTACGTGTGTTTGCTTCCAGAAATACTTCTCCTGCACGCAACTTTACTGCCGAATCTGGCGCCAACGCTGAACTCTGTCCGCCGCCCAAGTCATACTACACAAACATCGCTTTCAGTCTCGAGTGCAACTAGCAAAACTGTAATTAGTAATAACTGGAAACAAACACTCTCACGTTGACGCAAAGAAGCCTAGGTGGTAATAAACGGCATATACGGCCTTACCTCGCAAAAGCTATGCTGTGCGTTTCACCGTCGTGGAGAGAAAATGAGATGGCTGAGGTGAGGATCGAACGTACGCCCGTAAGAAGAGGACACGCGCTGCCCACTGCGCCAGGGAGGCACACAGGAATACTCGCCACCGCCAGCCTCACTAAGTAGTTCTAATTTCAGAATTCGTTTCCCACCATGCCGAACACGAAAGGGTGGACTTCTCAGCGGAAGTCAATCCTGCGTCTAGTTACGGTGCCTCGCCCTGGAAGCAGCGTGGCAAAGCGTTCGGATGTGCTGGCGGGCAGGGCGCCTGCAGCAGATTCGCTTCGGCCTCTGGTGGCAGCAGGGGCGGCAACGGATCACGACACACGAAGCCTGCAGCGCAGTGCGGTGGTGGTGTAACGGTCAGCATGGTTGCTTCCCAAGCAGTTGATCCGGGTTCGATTCTCGGCCACCGCAGGAGCATTGTCATTTTTGCCTAGCGCAATAGTGTGTGTTCAACACCATGCGATCCTCGAAATTGCCAAGTGTCGCGGCACAAGTAGTATCTGCTCGTCTCTCGCCTCGTTCCAGCTAAGTGGGTGGGTCCTTCAGTTGATTTCACTTCATCGTGTGTCGACTTGGCCCGACTTTGCTCGACTGCCGCTCGCTGCCGCTCGGCAGTGGGGCCGATATGACAGGAGAAGTACGACAATCGGCTGCGAGAAATAAGGTAATCAAGAGTACCTTTCCTTTTCAATACGAAAAGCTAAATTTTCATTTACAAATTTCGGAAATCTCACTGCTTCGCTACGGTGTTATCTACGATATTTGAGAAATTCTCTGTGGATTCGTACGGTTGTGTTATTGCCAAAGTCGTTCTGGCACTTAACTTGCGCTCTTTTTGGCAAACAAGCTCTTTAAATTACGTTAACGAACATATGATCCAAAATTTAAATTGCTGAGGGACGCATCATAGCACAACAACACTGTAACACAAAAGGGGGAGGGTGGGGGTGAAAGTGGAAAGGTCCAATAGCACGCAGAGTTCCCGCCCATCACCCATCTAATCACTAGCCACGCCCACCTCTGCTTAACTTCATTAATCGAAAGGGAGCCGGCCGTTGACGACAACTGAGTGAAACGTTCAGACTTGTAGCTCGATGTGCAGGTAGTTTTGGAATCTGCCTCGCAGAGTCTCGCAGGAGACTGCATTTCCTATTAGCGAAGAAAATGGAATGGCCTGTGGAGGGATCGAACCCATGACCGTGTTACTAGCACGACGCTATAGCCCACTGAGCTAACGGGCCACGCAACACTGTCGCATCAGCAGTCCAAAACCATCTCCTCTTCCTTCTAAGCGGTCCGCCATTCACGTGAGCATGTATCTCTTTTTCTTGACTTTCTCTCACCTTATACATGGAACCCAGAGCAGCAACACCACGAAGACGAAAAACGGCCGTCAGACGTTTCCTCATCCCAGCCCAGAAAATTCACATTCCGGTACCGGGAATCGAACCCGGGCCTCCTGGGTGAAAGCCAGGTATCCTAGCCACTAGACCATACCGGACATACTTCAAGGATCCACTACGTGTGTTTGCTTCCAGAAATACTTCTCCTGCACGCAACTTTACTGCCGAATCTGGCGCCAACGCTGAACTCTGTCCGCCGCCCAAGTCATACTACACAAACATCGCTTTCAGTCTCGAGTGCAACTAGCAAAACTGTAATTAGTAATAACTGGAAACAAACACTCTCACGTTGACGCAAAGAAGCCTAGGTGGTAATAAACGGCATATACGGCCTTACCTCGCAAAAGCTATGCTGTGCGTTTCACCGTCGTGGAGAGAAAATGAGATGGCTGAGGTGAGGATCGAACGTACGCCCGTAAGAAGAGGACACGCGCTGCCCACTGCGCCAGGGAGGCACACAGGAATACTCGCCACCGCCAGCCTCACTAAGTAGTTCTAATTTCAGAATTCGTTTCCCACCATGCCGAACACGAAAGGGTGGACTTCTCAGCGGAAGTCAATCCTGCGTCTAGTTACGGTGCCTCGCCCTGGAAGCAGCGTGGCAAAGCGTTCGGATGTGCTGGCGGGCAGGGCGCCTGCAGCAGATTCGCTTCGGCCTCTGGTGGCAGCAGGGGCGGCAACGGATCACGACACACGAAGCCTGCAGCGCAGTGCGGTGGTGGTGTAACGGTCAGCATGGTTGCTTCCCAAGCAGTTGATCCGGGTTCGATTCTCGGCCACCGCAGGAGCATTGTCATTTTTGCCTAGCGCAATAGTGTGTGTTCAACACCATGCGATCCTCGAAATTGCCAAGTGTCGCGGCACAAGTAGTATCTGCTCGTCTCTCGCCTCGTTCCAGCTAAGTGGGTGGGTCCTTCAGTTGATTTCACTTCATCGTGTGTCGACTTGGCCCGACTTTGCTCGACTGCCGCTCGCTGCCGCTCGGCAGTGGGGCCGATATGACAGGAGAAGTACGACAATCGGCTGCGAGAAATAAGGTAATCAAGAGTACCTTTCCTTTTCAATACGAAAAGCTAAATTTTCATTTACAAATTTCGGAAATCTCACTGCTTCGCTACGGTGTTATCTACGATATTTGAGAAATTCTCTGTGGATTCGTACGGTTGTGTTATTGCCAAAGTCGTTCTGGCACTTAACTTGCGCTCTTTTTGGCAAACAAGCTCTTTAAATTACGTTAACGAACATATGATCCAAAATTTAAATTGCTGAGGGACGCATCATAGCACAACAACACTGTAACACAAAAGGGGGAGGGTGGGGGTGAAAGTGGAAAGGTCCAATAGCACGCAGAGTTCCCGCCCATCACCCATCTAATCACTAGCCACGCCCACCTCTGCTTAACTTCATTAATCGAAAGGGAGCCGGCCGTTGACGACAACTGAGTGAAACGTTCAGACTTGTAGCTCGATGTGCAGGTAGTTTTGGAATCTGCCTCGCAGAGTCTCGCAGGAGACTGCATTTCCTATTAGCGAAGAAAATGGAATGGCCTGTGGAGGGATCGAACCCATGACCGTGTTACTAGCACGACGCTATAGCCCACTGAGCTAACGGGCCACGCAACACTGTCGCATCAGCAGTCCAAAACCATCTCCTCTTCCTTCTAAGCGGTCCGCCATTCACGTGAGCATGTATCTCTTTTTCTTGACTTTCTCTCACCTTATACATGGAACCCAGAGCAGCAACACCACGAAGACGAAAAACGGCCGTGAGACGTTTCCTCATCCCAGCCCAGAAAATTCACATTCCGGTACCGGGAATCGAACCCGGGCCTCCTGGGTGAAAGCCAGGTATCCTAGCCACTAGACCATACCGGACATACTTCAAGGATCCACTACGTGTGTTTGCTTCCAGAAATACTTCTCCTGCACGCAACTTTACTGCCGAATCTGGCGCCAACGCTGAACTCTGTCCGCCGCCCAAGTCATACTACACAAACATCGCTTTCAGTCTCGAGTGCAACTAGCAAAACTGTAATTAGTAATAACTGGAAACAAACACTCTCACGTTGACGCAAAGAAGCCTAGGTGGTAATAAACGGCATATACGGCCTTACCTCGCAAAAGCTATGCTGTGCGTTTCACCGTCGTGGAGAGAAAATGAGATGGCTGAGGTGAGGATCGAACGTACGCCCGTAAGAAGAGGACACGCGCTGCCCACTGCGCCAGGGAGGCACACAGGAATACTCGCCACTGCCAGCCTCACTAAGTAGTTCTAATTTCAGAATTATTTTCCCACCATAGTAGATGGATTTTGTACGTTCTGTTCCACTCGACCAATCATATAAAAAAATTAAAAATTACTCATTAACATTTGGAATTTTTTATTTTCTGTAAGATTCGTGTAATATTCCAGAAGATACAAAATGCATCTACCATCCCTTTCACCTAATAAGATAGTTTTATAATATAATAGAATATATTAATATAAATAATGTAATCGTAAATATAATAAAAATCACTTATTTTACATACAATGTAAGATTATAAAAGCTTAATTTAATGAAGCTTTTCTCTACCCAAGATCTTCCTAATTCTTCCTTTTTGAGCAGCCATAAAATTGTTGTGAGTTGTTGTTAAAAATGTTTTTTGAATGAAGACCCATTACTCTTCTCCCACATTCACTTTTATTTTCAGACGTTCTTTCCAGCATTCTTTACATACGTAGCAATGTCTACCTGTTTGATATTTATCTTTATAAAATTCGACAGTACTTTTTTTAATCATACATTCACTACACTGTCTTAATTGTGGCTTGGCACAGTCTAAAGTTTGCTTTAGCTGACGCGTAGTGTTGTCCATTTAAATAAAATAATGAGAAAATTAAATTTTACATTGTGAACATAAATAAATATATTAGTTAACAGAAGTAAATTATATTAAAATTTTTATTGATTTTGAAAAAGTGCAAAAGATCCAACACATTGTTTTTCACACATTTTCTGTATTTTGTACTTCTCTATCCTTATGTACACAGCCCTACACTACACTAAGTTCTGAATTAACAGAACCACTTCTTTTGTTCGGGCTTTTATAAAGTAAATAAGTGAGAGAGTTGGATACTTTAGCCAAATGGTTAGCACTCAAATACATTATAATGACCTTTGATATGTGCACTCTCATTGGTCAATGAATGTGTGAAGTTTTTTGCTGAAGTAAAGGAGCTTAAAGAATGTATATATAGTTGGAGTTCTACTAACAAAGTATCTTCTAAAAATCAACGTGTTTTTCAATTTCTTTCAGGATCAAATTCATTAGTTTCTTAACATTATTCCCTTTTAAAATTGGAGAACAAGCGTGAACAATTGATGAATGCGATTTTTAATGACAAAATTATAAACAAAACTAGAGGAAATTACATCTAAATAAAGTATGTTCCCACATTAAAGTAAATGGAACTTACTTCAATGCTATCTGTTGACAGAAGCTAGAATCCTATTAGTTCAGACTAATGCTTGCAGATGTCTCTCTAAGTACAGTTAGATACATATAAAATTAAGTACAGTTTCATACATGCAAAATGTATCTACCATGACTCAGCACTTTTGGACTTGTGATTTTCTGTTTAATCTCAAGACTATGAAAATTCGTTTTTACTATAATTTTTTTATTTTTAGAGATATTGGAATTCTGATTGCCTTTTTGCTTAGGCCCTTTTTCCCAAAAAGTTTGATACATGCAATACAATGAAGTAAGTCTGGTTGCATAACTCACAGGGCCAAGGGGCAAACGACTTTGTTAATTCCTCAGTCAATGATCTACATCAAAAGAGCTATCTAGAAAATATGTAATAAAATAAATCGGAAATCATTTATTAAGTAAGATACTAAAATTTTCAGTTTTTATTTTTTCTATCTTTCTTAAAATGTTTCAGAAATGTATATAAGCAAGAAGTTAACCCTTTTAGAATTTTTCAAGTTTCTCATTCATTTATATAGAAGCAAATGTTAACAATTAAAAATTTTCAGTAAGTAATCTATGTTGTGCATCATATGTAAGATTCTTTTTACCATACATAATTATGTAAGCAAGTGTATCATTTGGAATTTTATCATTAAAAGTTGCATAAACTTTCATAGTAGTTTTCTTAGTGGCTACAACATTCTTTCTGCGTGTCATATTAATTACATAAATTGGATAATTATTTATAAAACTAAATGGACTAACATCAATATCTGATTTTAGTAAAGTAATTCTTTTAAAATCAAGAAATGCATCATATGCTTTCAGAAAATTGTTTGGCGGATTAATATTCCACATTTGTTGAAGAAAAATTTCATTTCATCATTTTTTAAATTTATATTCCATAATTTGTCATGATCAAATAATGACAAATCAACTAATTGATTATTTTTTCGATTTGTTTGAATTGTAACAAATACGAAGTATGGCATATCAAATCCCGTAGAGTTATAGTAATTTGTAATATCTAGTTCAAAACTGTTTTTACCAGATAATCCGGCAACTTCTTGTGTTTGAAGTCCATAAAAAGAAATAGGAATTTTCGGATTCTTAAGAATAATTTCACATAGTTCAAGTTCATATTTTGGTTCATATTTAACAACTGGTACAGGAATTTCCGTAGATTCTATAACTATTTTCTCTTCTTTAGGAAGTGTATCTTATTTCAATTCGGGCATCATTTTTATCAGACCAACGTAAAATTGTCTCTCCAAAAGATGAACTACATGTAAAATTTACTGTTAAATCTCCTTCCCACATAATTTCTTTATAATCTTTAAAAAATCCACTAAGTAATGATAGTGGATAAAGAACTTCATTTCTTTCACTATTTATTTTTCCTGCATTAATTATATGTCCTAAACTTATTTTGTCAGTAACAGATGAAGTTAGATGAAGTAAAACAGATAAAGAAATAAAAGGATGTTCAATTCTAGATAAAATGTTTTTTCCTTTATCATTATAAATTCAAACAGTTTTGCTACATAATTATCCATTTATTTATTTGTTTGATTTTCCATCATAAGTTGGATAATCAGTGCCATCATTTCCAATAATACTAAAATTCATGTACAATTGTGCATGATTTGGATGAAGCCAACCATCAACAATATTTATTTCAATTTCTGTATCTTTGTTAGGAACATTTAAATTATTTTTGGTTTTCTCATTCACAGAGAATGAATGGAATTGATTACTTTCAATTTTATTCATGACGCAGTCTAAGATTGTTTTAGCAGTTATATCATCATCATCCAATTCAATCATTAGATGATGTGGCCTCTTCGAGTTGTGGATTCAGGTAGGCTTTCATAAGTCTTCTCCAAGTGGGATGGTCTTGGGCAGTTCTCTGCCAGGTGATACCAGCGATCTTCTTGACATCTTTGTCCCATTTGTCTGGTGGTCTTCCTCTAGGCCTCCAGTGCTCTCTTGGACTCCACTCCCATACTAGCTTCGTCAATCTGTGTCTTTATTTATTTGTCTGTTATTGAGGAAAAAAATTATTAGCAGTAGCAAAGCAGACTTCAGTCTATGACTAAGATATTTCTAAAACAACTGTTACAGTAGCACCATTAAAGTCAACTAAATTATCATTTTCATCAGTTGTCGTAACTTTTAAATGTTGAATAGTATTAAAAATAGGAAATTTTACAGGATATTTTGGTTCATAAATTATTTGCCCATCAACTTGTGCATTATGTTTAAATGAAGCAATAATATTAATTTCTTTATGAAAATGATCATTATGTTTTACATACACTCCATTAGCAAGATTAAAATTTATATTTATTAATTCAAAAGCAATAATTTTAGGAACATCTTTAGCTATGGCTTTTTCATTATGGAAAATAATTTGATTACGAAAACCAAGTACATTTCCGATACTATCTGCTACATCCAGATACAATTTTACATCACTTTCAATAACAATTCTATTTAAAATTTCATCTGCCTTAATATGTATATTAGGTTTTTTCTGAATGAATAAATTTTTCTAAATTTTTAAAACTATGTTGACCTATAGGAATTTGTATCGTTTCTCCATCACAATAAAGTTTATTATTTTTTGTTGTAATATTTGGCATTAAAAAAGTAGAATAAAAACCAACTAGTGAATCATTAGTATAGTATCACTTTTTCTAAGTATTGAAGATTTATCACTAAGTTGAAGTAGGCGAATGCCAAAGCTGTCTTTAGACTGCATCAATCTACTCATTTACTATGGAAAAATTTTTTAAATAAATGAAAAAAAACAGTTTGGGAACCTGAAGTAAGAATTCTAGAAAATAATTTGAAAAACAAACATGGTAAACTTTTACCAAATTCTATTAGATATGTGATAATTGGACCAAGTGGTTGTGGAAAAACAACATTAATGATTGGTAATTATATTTTAGCTCCAGGATGTTTAAATTGGAATAAATTTAAACATTTATACATTTATTCAAAAAGTTTATTTCAGCCAAAGTATCAATTCTAGAAAATCAAGATATTGTAAGACAATATTTTACTAGAGGCAGACGCAAAGGTATAGATTGCTTTTATTCAGCTCAAACTTATTCGAAATTACCTAAACAGTTAGTTAGACAAACTAAATATTTTAAATACCTTTAGACAAGATGATACAAATGTAAATCATATGTATCATGAATTTGTTGATATTTTTAAAGAAATGAGTATTAAATGATGGAATGATGAGTTTTGATTTTTCACAATAGTTATGAGAAGAAAACCAAATGAAGTTAAGTTTAGAAATAAAACACAACATTTTATAAATCTTTAATTATTTTTATCTATAATAAATGGCCACTTTAAAAAATGATATCGTATATCTATGAGACCATGATGATGAGGTTTTACCTGAACATATAAATGAATTTAAAGAAGCTGTTGATTACTTTAAAAAAAATACGAAAAATCACAAAAAGTAGAATCAATTTATGGTCGACATTATACAAATTGCTCATGGTCTAAGGATGATGCTACATGTGGACCAGACACTTGTTGTTGTGATTATTATGATAAATGTATAAGTAAAATGCGTTACCTCATTAATTTTTAAAAACATAAACATGAAACATAAACAAATGTTAAACAAAAACATAAACATAAAAATAAACATAAATGTTAAACGTTAAACATAAATGTAAACATATATGTTAATATAAACGTTAACATAAATGTTAATATAAACATAACATAAATAATGTTTTTCTTCCTTAATAAATGTTTATGAAGTATGATGAAAAACTTGTTAAACAAGCTAAACAAAATAAAGACTGCTGAAGATTTAAAAGAACAATTTATGCTTTGGAAAAGCAACCAAGAACAGAATATGAAAAATGTAAAAAGGAAGATCAACCTTTTGTTGATGCAATTGAACAAGTTAAACAAGAAATCTTAGGATTAGGTGATAATGTTTTAAAATCAATTGAAGAAAATAGAGAAGTTGAAAAACAAATGATTCCATACTGTCATCATATAGAAGATTTTGGAGATTTATCACCAATTAAACTATTAAAAGATTGGTCTGATGATATTCCTGGAAAATATGATTATACATTAAGTGAATCAGAAATTCAACATATATTAAATAAATACAAAGAGAAAAAAGAATCAAGTAGGCATCAAAATGAAAATAAAAAGATAAATGAAACTAAAAAGATAAATGTGAGTGACAGAATGTTACAGTCCAGTCATCATAGTGAAGATTAAATTTTTGGTTTAAAACCTGTTGGCATGTTTAAGTATGTTGGAAATTTACCTGTTGAATTCAGTGGAGATAAATAAAAAATTGGTGAGAAAACATATGATGGTACAGATGGATTAATGTGAACTACTAACTGAAAAACAAATTACTATAGATCATATGAATGACAAGTTTAATTCTGTTGTTTTATCAAATTATGCAGATACATTATATAATTCTGGAGCATTATATTCTGATAATAATCCAAATAAAATAATGTCAAGTACAGGTAATAAATGTAACTACTTAATAAAAGAAATTGTTGATTATTTTCCAAACTTAAGAAGACAAACTATAGATTCTTCAGATTTCAGTTCTCCGGAACGAAAAGGTAAAGGTTTCATTTAAAAAAATGCGGATAAATCAATTGAATATGTTTGGATGAATGATGAGAGACAATTAATTGATAGATTAGCAGTTATTAGCTGGAAATAAAAATTATCGTAATGAAAAAGTTAGTAATGCACAAATTTAAATAAATTTAGTGATTTTATAAATGATAATCCAAAAGTAATTCCATATTTAATTAGATTTTTGAATAATCTTCCTCATACATTTTTGAAAAGTGATAAATATGGAAAAGGATTAGTAAATACTTTGATTAACAAATTGCCATTTGAAATGCATCTCCCTGATTATCGATTTTGTGGTCCAGGGATGAAATTAGAAGAAATATTAGCTAAAGGTGATAAAGTTATAAATCTGTTAGATGAAGCTTGTAAAAAACATGATATTGCTTATAGACATAATAAAGATTTGGAAAAAGATATATAGCTGATAAAGAACTTCAATTAGCAGCAAAAGAAAGAATGTATGCAAATGATACTTTGTTTGGTGTAAAAGTTGCAGCAACAGCATTTAGAGGAATAATGTATGGAAAACGAAAATTAGGTATGGTAATTAATGTTGATGAAAATGGTTAGGGATTATACAGTTAAAAAATCTTTATTAAATTTTTGACTATATAAATGAATAACGTTATAATTGATTATACTTTGCTACCTAGTGGCAAAACTAAACCAAAGTCAATTACATTAAAGTTAAATAATGAACAATTAAATGCAATTGAGCCATTTTTAACAGATGTTATAAAAGAAAGAAAGAAAAGAAAGTTGGAGGAAATTTATTTATTACATTATGTCTTCCCATTGTTAGAAAATTATTGAATACTTAACAAAAAAGAGAGATGGTCATGCATTAACACAACATGGAGGATTTCTACCATCATTATTAGCTGCATTACCATATTTAGCAACAATAGGTTCTTTAGCTGATGGATCTGCAGCAATTGTAAATGCAGTTATGAACAAAAAGAAAGCTGATAAAGAATTAGAAGAACAAAAAAGTAGGAACTGGAATAAAGAAAACAAAAAAGATATCGAAAAGTAATTAATAAATATCCTAATACATTAAGTATTTTTGATATAGAGGAACTTACTAAACAATTAAAACTTAAACACTTTCGTGGTGTATATATGATTGATGAATTACCAAATAAGCCATTTAAAATTGAATGTGGTATAGTAAATTTAGATACATCGGATAATCCTGGATCACATTGGATTGGTTATTATAAAAATAAAGATAAAAAAGTTGTTTTTGATTCATTTGGCGGTAATATACCAAAATAATCAGTTGACTGTTTAGGAAAAAGCGAATTATATTACAATAGAGAAAGTATACAAAATTTTAATGAAGTAATATGTGGTCATTTATGTTATTTCGTTTTAAAATTATGTAATAATTATATTTTAATGATACTTTAGGTTTAATATATGGACATTTTTGGAAGTAAGATCAAAACGGATGAGGAATCGTCATACGATTAGGATCATTGGAATCAAAATTAAAAAAGGTTTAGAAGCAAAAATAGATAATTTAATGAAACAATTCCAGAAAGACTTATGAGGCATTTTTAAAATAAGTAAAACTTTTATTGATTTTAAAGGTAGACGAATAGTAGATATAAAAGATACAGTAAATTGTTATGATGCTGTTACTCAACAATACTTAGAAAAGGGATATGTTACAAAACGTGAATATACAAGCATTGTAACACAATTCAGTAACTATGTCAATAAAAGTGATGTATCAAATTATTTTACAAAGAGGAGATTGAAGAAGCATATTCAGATTACTTTTCAAAAGCAGATTTAACATCATATCTAAGTCAAATAAATGATCTTCAAAAAAGAATATATGATAAAAAATTAATTGAATTTACTTTTATGGTTAGAAATGAAATACTAAACATAAATTTGAGTATGATGTAAAAATTAAGAAAATTCTTATATCTGATACAGTTTTGATGGTGAAGTGTATTCTGTTAATTTTACAGTAAAACTAAAAAGATCCAATAATAAGATAAAAAATATATATACTAATCAACTCGATAATGAACATGAAATGAAATGGAAAGATGAATTGCTTATATCTCTAAATGAAACAATAAAAACTGTTCCTGTAGAGCCAAAAGTATTTTTATTTGGTGAATTGCTACTTGAATCAAACGATGACGATGGATTGGAACAATTATAAAATCTCTTATTAAATTTTTATTCTATATAAATGGAAAATCATAATTCGCATTTAGTTCTTAAAGACAATCATATTCATTGTTGGAAGTGTAAAAAGTTTACAGAAAAACATAATCCACATAGAGTAACAACTAAAAATGAAAGACAAAGATTTGAAGGTCTTTGTACGATACGTAAAAATAAAAAGAGTAAATTTGTTAACAAAAATGTAAGTGCCAGTGAAGGTCTAAATAATATTATTCATGAAGAAATAATTAATGAATTACTTAAACCAATGAGAAAGAATTTTAAAAGAAGAAATGTTCTTTCTTTTAGTATAGATGATTTATGGCTAGCTGATTTAGTTGAAATGGATTCTGGTAATTTAAAAGGAATTTCTAAAATAAACAAAGGATATAAATATTTATTGACTGTTACTGATGTTTTTTCGAAATTTGCTTGGTCTGTTCCTATTAAAGATAAAACAAGCAAGAATGTAGCTGATGCTTTTCAAAAAATGTTTATAGATAGATAGCCAAATAATTTACAAACAGATAATGGCAAAGAATTCTGTAACAAAGAACTCAAAGAATTATTAAAGAAATATAACATTAATCATTATTCTAATTTTTCAGAAGAAATTTGCTTTACAAGGAAATTATTAATGGATCGATCTAGTTAAAGAACTAATTGATAAATATAATACCAAACATTCTACAATAAAAATGAAACCAATAAAAGTAAATGAAACAAATTTGAAAAAACTAATATTGTCTCTAGTCGCAGACTAAAGTCTGCTTCAGCTGACGCTAATGAAGCTGGCGCCAAATTTAAAAAAGGTGATAAAGTTAGAATTAGTAAACTTAAAGGCCTTTTTGAAAAAGATATACAGCTAATTGGTCAACAGAAACATTTGTAATTGAAAATGTTATTCACTCTAATCCAGTTACATATAAAGTAAAAGATATAAAAGAAAATTTTTATGAACAAGAACTACAGAAAACGAAATGTCCAAATGTATACTTAGTTGAAAAAGTTTTAAGATTGTGAGGACATACAGCTTATGTTAAATGGTTAGGTTTTGATAATTCGCATAACAGTTGGGTAAATAAAGATAAAGTTATTTCATAAAAGTTTAGTTTGATGCTAAGAGACTAATTATATCATTAGTCAATTATTCTTGTGTATAGTTATTCAAAATATTGAAATAGTTCAGATGCCAGAAAATACTTAAATTTTCTTTCATTCGCTGATACAGATTTATTGAATTAGGATTATAGTTCAATCTTAACATTTCTTCACAATTTGGATGTCAATCTTTGATTTTATGTAGTTGTTTCTGCAAATTTTGTTGATGTGTTCTAATGACATAATGGTTACAATTACATTTATCATCAAATAACTAAATTACAAAAGCTGATATTCAATTTTTATTGTTTGTTTGAGGAACAACATGACGTAATAGTGTATCTATTTCTTTGTTTCTTGGGTTTATTACATCAAAAGCCATATTAACTGTTTCTCTTAAATTTTCCATTTGTTTTTATCCAATTTACGTATTTCATGTAGAGATTCTATTTGATATTTATAAGCATCAATTATCTCGTTTCTTATCTTATATTCGTGATCTTTTTCTAATTGATGGTAAAACATCATAAACCCAATCTTGAAAATCTTCTGCAAAAGGCATTTTGGATTTCATAACTAAAGAATAAAGTCCTGGTTAATTGATAAATTTTGTTGAATTTTGAATATATTTAGGTAGCAGTGAAATAATGCTACGAAAATTTTCATATGTTTTACAGTATTTTTGTTTAACATGATTTTTTTAATTGCATGTCTAGGTCGATTATATCCTAAAAGATCTGCAACTTGATTTGCATAAAACCATGGATTATTTTCTTGATCAATAAGCATTAAAACTTCCTTATCGTTTTATGTAAGCTTGTTGTTGATGTCTACAATCGAATCCATTTAAGAGAAATATTTTTTAATAGTTCTGCGAAAAATAAACATAACGTGAATTTTGTAGTTTGTAATTATGATATAATTAAATTAGAGAATTTTGAATGTTTTATAAATCTAATAAAAATTATCTCTTATAAATGGAGAACCACAACGAAATACATACTAAACTAAATGACACTTATGTAGTAATTGAGATATGTGAAAAATATATTGATTGTCCTATTAGTTTATGTGATGATAATAATAATCAATTTGTCAAAACAAATTGCAAACATATTTTTCATATTTTTCATAAAGAATGTATTGATTATTTGTTAAAGGAAAAAGAGAAATGTCCACTTTGTAGAACTATTATTAAAAATAAAGTTCCAGAAAAATTTGAAATAATTGATGCTAATGCTATGTTTGATGCTCAAGATGAAGCTACTTATTACGGTGATTATGACAATGATGATTATTGGTGATGAATAGTTTTAATATAATTTATATGAATAATTTAAAATTAAAAAATTACTTTTGTACAATTCTAACAAAATTTTTGTATATAAATGGAGCACGTTGAAGTTCAACAAGATTGTTCCCCAAAAACTATAATTTGTAAATATTGTAATATAGAGAAATCGATTGATAATTTCACTTTACAAAAATATACAAAAAATGGTTATAGAACTATATGTAGACCATGTTTAAATAAATATCATGCAGAAAATTATAATAAAAATCGAATTCCTTATGTATGTGGAAAAAGTGTTGCTAAGTATTATTTTAAAGAACATTTAAGACGAAATCCGAATGAAGACAATAAGAAAATGGAAAATGAATCTACAATGAATAATGAAGAAGTTACAAGTGAAGAACAAAAGAAATGTAAAATCTGTCAAGAAACTAAAGATTGAAATTGTTTTTTCATAAATCCATCACATAAGGACAAACATAATAACAACTGTAAGAAATGTACTTAAGAATATATTACGAATAAGAAAGCTTTAAATTTAAATAATAATCCTTTATGATTATATATCAATCCATCTATTAAATAGTAATTTTTTTAATAAAAATAATTTTTACAAATCTAAAGAACTTTTTTGTATTAAATAGAAGAGCAAACAAATTGATTCTTAAATTAAATAATTAACTACTTGTTTAAGAACTAATTGATTGTTAAATTAAATAAAACAAATTATTTAAAAATTAATTGATTGTTAAACTAAATAATAAACTAATTCTCTATTTGATTAATTATTTATTAAATAATAATCCTCATCTATCTATTATATAATTATCATTTTATTAAAAAAATATTTTTTACAAATCTTATAATTTTTTTTTGTAATAAACAGAAGGGCAAAATTGAAAGTAACATTGGTGCTTAACTAGAACAACTTGCTAATCAACTACAACTATTTCCTGTTGTATGATTTCGTGAATTTTGTAATTTAAATAATTTATGAAGATATTCAAATTTACGTAAAGCTGATTTAATTACATTTATTATTAATAATCGTTCAATTATTATTAGCAATCATCCAAATATTGTTGGAAATAATACAAGCGAAGATAATACAAATGTTGTTCAAAATGATAATAAAGATAAAGTAAGTGAAAATTATATAACTGAAGTAAGTAAAAATTATAAAGATATTGTTAATATTTATATACGTAAACACAGTTCTATGACTGCGACAGCTGTCACTGAAAAAGTAAGTGATAATCAAATATTGTTAAAAAGAATAAAGCTGAAACTAGTGAAAATCTTCAAGATTTTTAAGATTGTTGTAGACTATTTGAAAGTACATCATGGTGTAAAGATAACTTTAATTTATGTTGTGAATATAAACTACAAATAGCTGAAACAAATGAAAACGTTCCACAATTTGGACAACAAACACCAAACTATACTATTTTAACAGAAAAAGATTTTAATAAAAAATTCAAATATAATAAAAGAAGTATTTTAGAGAATATATCTAATTTTCAAGCACACGGATCTGGATGGCCGTTAAATAGAATAAATGGCTTACAATTATCAATTAACAAATATGTTCCACTAAGAGGATCATCTTGTATTACTAGATCATCATCATCATCATCTAAGACTGATTATGCCTTTCAGCATTCAGTCTGGAGCATAGTCCCCCTTATAAAATTCCTCCAGGATCCCCTATTCAGTGCTAACATTGGTGCCTCTTCTGATGTTAAACCTGTTACTTCAAAATCATTCTTAACCGAATCCAGGTACCTTCTCCTTGGTCTACCCCAACTCCTCCTACCCTCTACTGCTGAACCCGTGAGTCTCTTGGTTAACCTTGCTTCTCCCATGTGTGTAACATGACCCCACCATCTAAGCCTGTTCGCCCTGACTGCTACATCTATAGAGTTCAGTCCCAGTTTTTCTTTGATTTCCTCATTGTGGACACCCTTCTGCCATGTTCCCATCTACTAGTACCTGCAATCATCCTAGCTACTTTCATATCCGTAACCTCAACCTTATTGATAAGGTAACCTGAATCTACCCAGCTTTCGCTCCCATACAAGAAAGCTGGCCGAAAGATTGAACGGTGCACAGATAACTTAGTCTTGGTACTGACTTCCTTCTTGCAGAAGAGAGTAGATCGTAGCTGAGTGCTCACTGCATTAGCTTTGCTACACCTCGCTTCCAGTTCTTTCACTATGTTGCCATCCTGTGACAATATGCATCCTATGTACTTGAAACAATCCACCAGTTGTAACTTTGTTCCTCCTATTTGGTACTCAATCCGTTTATATTTCTTTCCCACTGACATTACTTCCGTTTTGGAGATGCTAATCTTCATACCATAGTCCTTACATTTCTGATCTAGCTCCGAAACATTACTTTGCAAACTTTCAATCGAATCTGTCATCACAACTAAGTCGTCCGCATATGCAAGACTGCTTATTTTGTGTTCACATATCTTAATCTCACCCAGCCAGTGTATTGTTTTCAACATATGATCCATAAATAATATGAACAACAGTGGAGACTGGTTGCAACCTTGCCTTACCCCTGAAACTGCTTTGAACCATGGACTTAATTCACCGTCAACTCTCACTGCTGCCTGACTATCTATGTAAAGACCTTTAATTGCTTGCAAAAGTTTGCCTTCTATTCCATAATCACGTAGAACTGACAATAACTTCCTCCTAGGAACCCAGTCATATGCCTTTTCTAGATATATAAAACAGATACAATTCCCTATTCCACTCGTAACACTTCATTATTTGCCGTAAGCTTAAGATCTGGTCCTGACAACCTCTAAGAGGCCTAAACCCACACTGATTTTCATCCAGTTTGTCCTCAACTAATACTAGCACTTTCCTTTCAACAATACCAGAGAAGATTTTACCTCCAACGCTGATCAAAGAGATGCCTCTGTAGTTGTTACAATCTTTTCTGTTTCCATGTTTAAAGACTCTTGTGATTACTGCTTTTGTCCAGTCTGATGGAACCTGTCCCGACTCCCAGGCCATTTCAATTAGCCTGTGTAGCCATTTAAGACCTGACATTCCACTGTATCTGATGAGTTAAGACTTAATTTCATCCACCCCAGCTGCTTTATTGCACTGCAATCTATTGACCATTTTCTCCACTTCCTCAAATGTGGTCCTACTTCCGTCATCATTCCTACCCCATTCTACCTCGACATCTGAAACATTACTGATCGTATTTTCACCTACATTGAGCAACTCTTCAAAATATTCCCTCCATCTGCCCAAGGTATCAACTGGATTCGCCAGTTTTCCTGACCTGTCCAAAATACTTTTCATTTCCTTCTTACCTCCCTTTCAGAGACTGCTAATTACACTCCAGAATGGTTTTCCAGCAGCTTGACCCAAAGTCTCCAACCTGTTTCCAAAGTCTTCCCAAGATTTCTTGTTGGATGCTGCAATTATCTGTTTGGCTTTGTTTCTTTCTTCAACATAACTTTCTCTGTCTACCTGAGTTCTGGTATGTAGCCATTTTTGATACGCCTTCTTCCTTCTGCCTTGACTGTGTCATTCCACCAAGCTGTTTGCTTCATCCTACCTTTACGCACTACTGTTCCAAGACATTCTTTGGCCACTTCTAGTATTACGTCCCTGTACCTTGTCCATTCCTTTTCCAGTGACTGCAATTGACTACATTCAACTAACTGGTACCTTTCTGAAATCACTGTTATGTACTTGTGTCCGATTTCCTTATCCTGAAGTTTCTCCTCTCTTATCCTCTTACACATGGACCTGACCTCCTGCACTTTTGGCCTCACAATACCAATTTCACTGCAGATTAAATAGTGATCAGAATCATCAAAGACTCCCCTGAATACACGTGTGTCCCTCACAGCCTTTCTGAATTCCTGATCTGTTATTATATAGTCAAAGATCTGGTTCCCCTGCCTTCCCAAGTATACCGGTGAATGTTCTTATGTTTAAAAAAGGAGTTTGTGATTACTAAGCCCATACTGGCACAGAAATCCGTTTCCTGTTCCTGTTGGCCTCCATATCCTCTCCAAATTTACTCCTAACCTTTTCATACCCTTCTGTTCGATTTCCAATCCTGGCATTAAAATCACCCATGAGCAGAACACTGTCCTTGTCCTTTACTCTAACAGCTACATCACTGAGTGCCTCATAAAAACTATCCATCTTATCTTGATCTGTCCCTTCACAATTCGAATATACTGACACAATTCTAATTTTCTTGCTAGACCCTGTCAAATCAATCCACATACGTCGTTCGTTTACATACCTTACTGCAACTACACTGGGTTCCATTTCCTTCCTGATGTAAAGCCCTACACCCCATTGTGCTATTCCTGCTTTGACTCCTGACAGGTAGACCTTGTATTCTCCCACTTCCTCTTCTTTCTCACCCCTTACCCAAATGTCACTAACAGCTAAAACGTCGAGCCGCATCTTGCTTGCAGCCTCCGCCAGCTCCTTCCCAGAGTATCCCCCATTGATATTAATAGCTCCCCATCTCGTTACCATTCGTTTGCCGAGTCGTATCTTAGAAGTCTCTGGTTTGTCAATTAGAGGTTGGACTCCGTCACCTCCAAAGGTCTGAGGCATTTTGCTCTGATTGTTGCCAGCATCATATTTATTGTACCAGGGAAGCAGGTTGCTAGCCTTACTTGCCACGGGTCCCATTGAGTTTTGCCCCTAATGGTTGAGGGACTAACCAGTGGATTTGGTAGTCTCTGCCATCTGAGCACAAAGGTGACTACGACTCGGAAAATGTCCGAGATGCCCAGCCTTATTCCAACGTAACTGGTATCCAGACTGTCAGGACCACTTACTTGGCCACCCATACGTTGCCTGTGGTTCATGAACTAGGACATGATACCAGGAACCCACACCATGAATAAAAATAAGAAAACATGTGTTAATGTAAAAAATAATGATCAAAAGTGTATTCTGTGGTCTATATAATCAACTTTTATTTCCTGTAGATGATCATTCTGATAGAATAACAAAATATAAAAATGTTGTTCTTGATCTTGATAAAAAAAACTTAAAAATATTGAATTTCCTGTACTAGTTGATCATATTCCTAAAATAGAAAAAATAATTATCTATTAATGTTTATTCATTTTATGATGGAGATGAAAATTATCAAGTGTATCAATAAAAAGTAACAATCTAAAATGGAAAAACATGTAAATCAACTTTATTTCAAGAAAGATAATAATTCACATTATTGTCATATAAAAAATTTATTTAGACTTGCATCAAGTCAAACGACTAAACATACTGAAGTAAAATTGATTTGCCTTTTATGTTTACTAGATTTTAATAGTCAGGAAAAATTAGATAATACAACAAGCTGTTTAACTAATAAACCATTGACAGTTGAAATGCCAGATCAAGGAGAACGTGTATTTTTTAATTATCAATTTAAACAAAAAGTTCCATTTGTTATTTATTCTGATTTTGAAAGTTTACTTTTAAAAATGGATAATTGTGAACCAAATCCAGAAACACCATACACAATGAAATATCAAAAACATGAACCAAGTGGATTTTGTTATTATATTAAATATAGATATGGAAATTATAAAGATCCAGTGTTTATAGAGGACCAAATTGTCATAAAAAATTTATAGAATGAATAAAACAAGAAGTTCAAGGATTTGTAAGAATTTATTCTGAAATTAAGGAAATGAAACCACTTACATTTGATGAATATAAAATGTTTCATAAATCTACAATTTGTACACTTCGTAAATGTCTTTATAAAAAAAAGAATAAAAAAGTACATCATGATCATTTAACTGGAAAATATTTTTACCATTATATAATAATTGTACTTTAAAACTTGAACAACCTGATTTTGTACCTATTTATTTACATAATTTACCTGGTTTTGATTCTCATCTTTTTGTAATGGTTATGATGATAAAGAAATAGAACTAATACCAAATAAATATATTAGTTTTGGTAAATAGACAAATTAAAAATGAGATTTGTTGATACATTTAGATTTATGGCTTCTTCACTTGATAAACTTTGATCAAACCTAAAGAAAAATCAATTAAAAATATTAAAAAGTATGTTTCTCCTGAATTGTATTAGTAATTAGAAAAGGCGTTTATCTATATGATTACATGGATTCTTAGAACAAATTTGAAGAAACAATTACCAACAAAAGATAAATTTTATATTGAATTCAATGATTGTGACGTAAGTGATGAAGATTATGAACATGCAAAACTAGTTTGGGAAACATTCAATATTAAAAATCATGGTGAATACTATGATTTATATCTTAAAACTAATGTATTATTGTTAAGTGATGTTTTTGAAAATTTTAGAAAAACATGTGTAAATACATATAATTTAGATCCATCTTGGTATTTTACAGCACCAGGTTTATCTTGGGATGCAATGTTAAAAATTACTAATCGAACACTTTATTTATTATATCACTATGATAAGCTTCTAATGGTTGAAAAAGGAATTAGAGGAGGAATTTAACAATGTTGTAAAAGATATTTAAAAGCAAATAATAAATATATAAGAAATTATAATAATAAAGAAATATCAAATTATATAATGTATCTAGATGCAAATAATTTATATGGTTATGCTATGAACCAATATTTACCATATGGCGGATTTAAATGGGGTGAACCAAATAGTTTTAATTCTACAAATATAAGTGAAATGTCAAACAATAGTCAAGAGGGATATATATTTGAAGTAAATCTAGAATATCCAAAAGACTTACATGATTTACATAAAAATTTACCGATAGCTCCTAAATCAAAAGTTGTTCCAGGTACAAATGAGAGTAAATTAATAACTACTTTAGATAAATAAAAACATAATTATGTAGTACATTACAGAAATCTTAAACAATATTTATCTTTAGGAATGTAACTTACAAAAATACATGAAGTGTTAAAATTTAAGCAATCTAAACACACAGTTAGGAAAAAAAGCTACAAATGATTTTGAAAAAGATTTCTATAAATTAATGAATAATTCTGTATTTGGTAAAACAATGGAAAATATAAGAAATAGAGAAGATATTAAATTAGTTTAAGATAGTAAAGTATGTGATAAACTTGTAGCTAAGCCAAAGGTTAAACATGGAACTATATTTACTGAAAATCTAGCTGCTATTCATTTGCATAAAACTAAAATAATATTTAATAAACCTATTTATGTTGGATTAAGTATACTTGCTTTATCTAGCTACAGAGTTATGAAACCTAAATATGGAGAAAATATTGAATTATGTTATCAAGATACAGATAGGTATATTTACAATATTAAAACTGAAGATTACTATGAAGAAATGAAATCATTGATTGATTATTTTGGTACAAGTGATTATCCAACAGATAAATCTATAATATTCCACAAATAAACAAAAAAAGTTGTTGGTAAAATCAAAGATGAATGTAATAGAAAAATAATGGAAGAATTTTGCGGTTTAAGAGCAAATATGTATGCTTATAAAGTTGGTGACAAAATAGAAAAGAAATCTAAAGGAATGAAGGAATTTGTTGTTAAAAAGAAATTAAGTTTGGTAGACTATAAAGATTGTTTACTTAACAATGTAGAACAATATAGAAAATTTAATTTAATTAAAAGTGAAAAACATGAAATGTATACAATTCAAGTAGACAAAAAAGCACTAAGTCCTCATTATAATAAAAGATAGGTTTTAGAAAATAGAATAGATATATTAAATATGTTCATTATTCATTATTGAAAATAAAATAAAAATTATTATATATAAAGCTAATAAAACTTTTTTTCTATATAAATGGAGACTATAGTCAAGAAACTTAATGATGTTAGTGTCTCGAAAGAGATAAGAAAAATAGCTGAAGTAGAGATAAATATTTTATATAATGTTACTGACTAAATATTTAAATACTAGATATGGAGAAAAAAATATGTATGGAACTTAATGTTTTTAAAGTTATTTTACCAGAAAGATGTTACAAATTGATCCTTGGGAACGTGAAATAATTAAAAATGGACAAATGAAACTGAAATATAAAGGAATGAAGAAACTTAAAAATGGAAATAATGATATAGAATTCGTGATGTGAATTTTTTAAAAAAGTTTTTCTAATTAATTTTATTTTATTTAAATGGACAACTCTAAGCATCAGCTAAAGCAGACTTTAGGCTGCGCCAAGCCACAATTAAGACAGTGTAGTGAGTGTAGGATTAAAAAAGGTATTGAGGAATTTTATAAAGATAAATACCAAACAGGTGGACATTGTTATATATTTAAAGAATGCTGGAAAGAATGTCAGAAAATTAAAGTTACATGTGAATGTGGTAAAACTAAATAAGTATTCCTTCAAAAACATTTACAAACAACAACTCAAGAATTATAAAAATCTTGGGTAAAGAATAGATTTCTTATATTCACCTTTTAATTTCTTACATTGTATGTAAATTAAGTGATTTTTATTATAGTTATTATATTCATATATTCTATTACATTATTAAACTATATTATTAGGTGAAAGGGGTAGTAGATGGATTTTGTTTGTTCTGGACTATTAGATCACACTTATGGAAAATAAAAACTTGCGAGTGTTCACGAGTAAATTTTTATTTTTTATAAGATTGGTCTAGTGGTCCAGAACATACAAAATCCATCTAGTCACCATGCCATACATGAAAGGGTGGATTTCTCAGCGGAAGTCAATCCTGCGTCTAGTTACAGTGCATCGCCTTGGTAGCAGTGTGGCAAAGCGTTCGGATGTGCTGGGTGGGCAGGGCCCCTGCAGCAGGGTAGCTTCGGGCTATGGTGGCAGCAGGGGTGGCAACGGATCGTGACACAGAAAAACTGCAGCGCAATGCGGTGGTGGTGTAACGGTCAGCATGGTTGCTTTCCAAGCAGTTGATCCGGGTTCGATTCCCGGCCACAGCAGGAGCATTCTCATTTTGCATAGTGCAGTAGTGTGTGTTCAACACCTCGAAATTGCCAAGTGTCACGGCACAGGTAGTATCTCCTGGTGTCTCGCCTCATTCCAGCTAAGTGGGTGGGTCCATCAGTTGATTTCACTTCATTATGTGTCGAGTTGCCCGACTGCCACTCGGCGGTGGGGTCAATATGACAGGAGACGTACGACAATCGGCTGCGAGAAATAAGGTAATCAAGAGTACCTTTCCTTTTCAATACGAAAAGCTAAACTTTCATTTACAAATTTCGGAAATCTCACTGCATCGCTACAGTTTTATCTACGATATCTGAGAAATTATCTGTGGATTCGTACGGTTCTGTTACTCCCAAAGTCGTTTTGGCACTTTCCTATCGCTCTTTTTGGCAAACAACCTCTTTAAATTTTGGATCATATGTTCGTTAACGTAATTTAAATTGCTGAGGGACGCATCATAGCACAACAACACTGTAACACAAAAGGGGGAGGGTGGGGGTGAAAGTGGAAAGGTCCAACAGCACGCAGATTTCCCGCCCATCACCCATCTAATCACTTACCACGCCTACCTCTGCTAAACTTCATTAATCGAAAGGGAGCCGGGCGTTGACGACCCCTGAGTGAAACGTTCAGACTTGTAGCGCGATGTGCAGATAATTTTGGAATCTGCCTCGCAGAGTCTCGCAAGAGACTGCATTTCCTATTAGCGGAGAAAATGGAATGGCCTGTGGAGGGATCGAACCCATGACCGTGTTACTAGCACGACGCTATAGCCCACTGAGCTAACGGGCCACGCAACACTGTCGCATCAGCAGTCCAAAACCATCTCCTCTTCCTTCTAAGCGGTCCCGCCATTCACGTTGCGAGGTGCCGGGGCTAGTAGTGTATTTATCACTAAATTCTACTAGAATCCACATGTGTAAATCATGCTCTAAGCCCCCCCTATTCTAACTCCGACTTTTGCTGTTGCACAAGGATAAAAAAAAATACGCGAACTGACTCTAATCAACCCTGCTAGTGGAGTAGAAGAGAGTTTGGCACCTGCAATAATTTAATTTGATACATAAGTTAAATAAACAAAGGTTTCATTAGCATAGTGAAGAATGATAGGGTTGCTCTATCGATTAACAGAATGAAAGTTCTGTTCAAAATAACAATATGATTTATTAAGCTTAAACCCAGAATAGTAAAAGAAACACAGGAAATATAAAACATCAAATTGGCTAAAATTGGAGATTCATACAAACACAGTAAAGGTGAAGTTGTCCCTAACTTAGATCGTGAGGTTTAAGACGAAGTGGTATGTGGAGCCAATTCCTTTCCACTCAAATCTCAAGAGAGACACACAGCTAACCCAATAGTAATTGCTGCTACTCGAAACTGAACAAAGTTAGAAAAGGATGAACAGGCGCGCTCTGCTGAGCTCTGATTATCACCTAGGAAAAATCCCTATCTGCCGGTGCTGCGGACGTACATTACCAACAGTCTTCTTATCTCCCAGAACACGATCTGGCGTACCGCAGGCGAGGGCTGGCTGCTTCGACGTCCTCGACCGAAAGGCGACTGCTGACTACCCCGAGCACCCGCACAGGCCGAACACCGAACATTCCCGCCCCCACGACAGTGGCCGTGGTTACGTTCCAATCAGCAACTCGAAAACCGGCGGAAATTCCACTCCATTGCCGGAGCACTACCATTCCACCAATGGAGATTCTTGGCGCCGATTTCTGTGCTGATTTTGCAGAAAGTGCGGGAATTTTCCCGCCACAACTGCGTGGGTACACAAGTCATTCCCACGCCTCGCTGGTAGCCCGCCAGAAAGTGTTTTCGCAAAGGTTTCTCTGAAGTAACGGAACCTCTAGCCCAGCCGCTACTTCACACCCCAGCGGGCGTGTCTCTTGACAATGTCGGCGTCTGAAAAGCATTCACTCGACTGCCTCACACACGTCGGCTTAACTCTCTCCTGTTCCACAGAGCCCGCCTGTCACCGGCCCACCCGGGTGACGAGAGACGCTGCGTGGGAAGTACGCGTGTTAAGGAAAAGCAACCCTCCACCGCATGCAACTAGAGAGGAGAATCGTAAGATAGAAATATGAGAGGGGGCTCATGCCACCTCTCATTGCCCCTACGCCATTTTAGATTGTAATTGGTGAGCGGTTGGCTCACTTAGGAGCAAGGTAGTGAGTCAATCGCCCAAGAACAATCTTACAAAGTGACTCCACATACCGCACTCTATAAAAAAGATCATTGCAACTGAAAAATGCAACTCATAGAGGGAGGATTATTTATGATGTAGCCAACTTCACCTTCTTAATATGGAACACTAACACTCACATCACACATCCATACCCAGGGAGCCCCTTCCAAACACCGATTCACGCAGACATTCACGCTCTAAACATGGCCCGGGCATCTGAGCCAAATATGGAGCAGTTTATTCTTTACAATCAGAGTTGGAGTGCTCCGCAATTAAATGCCCAAGATGTTACAACAATTTTAATCATTAAACTAACCTGACCTCATTCACACATGATAATATTTAAGTTGACAATCTCTTTGTGAGTTTTCAGAATCTAGTTACAACCTCCGATTCATTCTGTCTCCCTGCAGCAAGAATAACCTTTACAAAATGTTCCCTGAACTGATGGTCCATTCACAATGACAGTGGTGGTATCTGCTTCAGTTTATGGGGACTTCAGGCACACTGTTAGCATACACACAACAATAAACACAAAATACAAAAAAAACATGATGTGGAGAACAATACAGTAATCTGTAATAAGAATTACAGTGTAAAACACAAACGCATACAAGGTATAACATACATTACAGAAACAACATAAGAGAAAGAAATTTAAGAAAAACAAAAAAAACAAGGTTCATGGGGCATCAAATTGTGCGTGCACATTGCACAAAGTTCACGACTGTGCTGAGAATGAGGCACTAAATCACATTGTTAGAAATATCCGTGGCACTTCACTGATTCCACTGTACTGACATCACATAAGGCTAAACGTCGGTTGTAGTTGCTACGTTGTGGCAACAGCAATAGGGAGTTCTGGAGTGTCTGCAGTACGCTGTTGAGATTGTAGTCAGACCCACGCATATGATCACGGCAGTACGGTAGGAAGACACAGTGATAGGTTCTCCTCACGTCGATTAATTGTCTCTGAGATCTCCTTGTTGGGATACATCACTAGTCTAGGTCTCTTCTCTCGCTGGACAGAACTTTACGTTTCCCAATATTGCAGTTCGACGAGGGATGATGGCACGTGGAGTGACTCCACAAGTGTGTGAGGTCATCCATACAGGATCGAACTAGGAGCGACTATTGTTAAAAACTGCTCTCTAATAGAGAGGAGAAGTAAGACATGAGACCATACATTTGTTAGTGTGGCACGATACTGCTTTGTGTATGCAGATCGGCCAATGCTAGTGAGTTGTAAAAAACCCAAACAGGTGAGTATAGAGCGTCCCTTTCTGTCCTGAGGCACATGAGGCGCAGGTTCTGACACGATATGTGATGTTCTTCGTGTACTCACGACAACGTGGTCTGCCGCAGGGAATCCCTCCAAGCGGCTGCCGCATCCGGAGAGCTAGCAGGCTGTCGCGTGTCAGGGTCAACGGCCAGCCCCACTTTCGCTTGTGGCGGGGCGAGGGTCCCGTGTAATCCCTCAGGTAGGCAGCCGGGTGACTGTCAGCGTGTAGGACGGGACGCTCGCCCTCTAGCAGGTAGCCGAAGACCTCTTGTTTTTGCGCTGGCTGGCCTCTGCATTGCCACGTTCCTCGTCATCTGTACAATTCTTACAAAAGTCTTATGCCTAACTTTTTCCCATGACCTTCTATGTTATAATAAATTTACATAATGAAACATTGATGGTCTGTCATTTCAGACACTCTTATTTTACTTTTATAGTTATTAATCTATGGCAATCATTATAACATCTAATCTAGACATGGAAATAATTTATTTTGATATATGTGTAGAGACCGATCTCAGTATGTACATGGTGTGTGATAACTGATGCTTTGTAATGGATGAACAACTAAATGTGCGGGCCCGCCCTAATATTACTATTAATTATATAGATCGACAGTAGACATGCTTCAAGAATTAACTACCATATCCCAACGATCTACATTCTACGTCTTTTAATTAAATTATGTTGTTATGCAGGTCTAAGTTTTACTGTGCTATAAAGAACATGCAACTACGCTACTTTCGCTCGCCCGTCGTCCCTCCATCTCGGGTCTGTGGTTTGGTGACCTGAAAAATAGCAACTCAACAGGCGCGCGCCACACTTGTGGTAGAAAACCCCCACAATATTAATCTAGTTATTGTTAAATCCTACAGTTTAACTTATCCTAGTATCGTACTTTCCCTTTTATTTATTTATTTATTTATTTTATTTTATTTATTTATTTATTTATTTATTTTTTTATTTACCTTATACAATACCCTTACATAGTTCCTGTTACGCTGAGATGTCTTGCTGCTCGCCGCTATTGACGACAGTGATGTGCGCGCCGTACGACATGACCTCCGAGTTTTCATTACGCCTCACTGAAACTCCAGAGACTGGGTTAGCCATGGCTATACACGACAATAAATTTATAGTTGCAACTTCCTTCTCTATGTGAAGCGGTTTTCGCGATCGAAGTACACCTTTCCAGAAGCAATGTAATATGACCAAGCCAGGACTGGTTCCTGTTGAGGATTCAGACACCCAACACACGCCAGCTACACAGTATGTCACGAATATCCAAGTACAATTCCTTGGTGATTCATCTGTGACAAAAACGAGCAGCACGCTAAATCCCCAACCAGCACATTAGCATGGTAGGCTTTTATGCCCTCATTTCTCTCGTCTAGGGCACCATTAGAGTCAAATGCTCACAGGTTCACCCCGACTTGCAAGACAACGATACCGGCGCAGCTCTGCAAAAACTATACTGCCCATATTCACCCTCGAAATCGCGCAATATACCACAATCGTGCAGTGCACTGACGCGTGCCTGCAAGCATTGGTATGAACGTCTCACGAACTGGTTGTGGCCGCTATGGAGCGTATCACGACCTCTCAGAACGCTTCTAAGAGCACGTTCTTGTATGCGCCCGTTTGTGCGACGTCTCGTCACTCATCCTTATCCCTTAACATGGACACCAGATAGGAAAGGACAAAAACATTGCTCATGAAAAGGTAGTGTCTCCTACTCCATCGACATTGGAGATCGCAAACATAAACAAAAAGAGGATAGCAGCAGTAAATTCTTATGCAAGACAACGCAGCGTGTTAATACTTTAGCAATCTTAATCTATTAATGTAACGATTATTGTTCCCCGAAAAAAGGTTCATATCTTTGCCTATTCTACTATGTACATTTCTTACACTACTACTATTCTACGAACTCCTTTATGTGAGAGAAGTGGTGGAGTCCTATGGACTAGCGTCAATCCCTTCTTAGACTCCCCCTCCTCTGACGTGCATTAGGATTTGGAGGTCTAATTTCAATCTCCTGGTTCTCCTGTTGTCCTTGATTTCGCTCCCTCCAATTACGGTCGCTTTGCCGTTCGTCATTCCTCCTGTCCCAGATTGCTTGTCTGGATTGACACTGTTCCCTGACGTTCTGGTTTCCGTGTCTCTGGTTTCCATAACCTTGAATAGCGTAACCTTGATCTCGGTAACCCTGGTTTCCTAACTGACCAGTGCGATTATGCGATCTGTTGTCGTCTTCCCTTGCTGGCCCGTGGTATTTGTTATTTTGCGCCTTCTTCCTGTCCTTTGCGTCTTGTTTATCGAAGACTACTTCGAGTTCGCGCAGTAGACTCTTGAATGCATCTATGTCAGATCCACACTTCCCGACAAGTGTCTGTTGATACCTAACTGGCAATTTCGAAAAGCAAAATTTAATAATTTCTCCGTTGCTGTATGGACTATCTAAAAACTGATTCTTCTTGAGTAAGTCATCAAAAAATTTGGTTGCGCTCTTATGCCCGGACACTTCCAGTTCAGGACAAAATATTATTTCCTCTTTAATCCTGTCTTGCGTTTCCTTTGACCAGTAGGTCCGCAGGAATGCACCAACAAATTCCTGATAAGTCCGACACGTCGCTGCCACGCCCCGCATCTTTTCCGCGGCTTGGCCTTCGATGTGTCCACACATGAATTCTAATTTGGCCTGGGTTGGCCATGACGACGGTAATGAATTAGTAAATTGCATCACCCAGCTCTTCGGATGCATCGACCCTCCATTATCTTTGAACTTCTGGAATTTGAGTATCGACAGGAAGTGATTGTGATCAAAATTCTGTCCGATCCTCGCACTGGTGTTGTCAGACGTTTCCGATACTTGCACGTCTGCTGAGTGTCCTGATCTATCTTGCTGATAACTGTGATGTGCTACGTCTGTATCACAGTGGAAGTGGCATTCAGCATTCACTCTTCTAAGTGGGCTGCAATTATTGGAGCTATTACTCGCTGTTTCTGCGTGTGCATTGTTTGTTCCGCACGCTGTCACTGGGCTAGAGCACGGCGGGCTTTTCCTCGGAGACACAATCCTGTGTGCTCCATCATTGGTATCCGAACGCGCAGTGCTCGTGTGCCCATTTCGCTCTAGTTTTGCTATCCGACTCTACTTCTTTCATTCGTTTCGTGATGTTCGTAACCGCAATATTACCTTGAGTCTTTAAGGCCGCTAGGGATTTCGAGTGGACTTGTGTCGCACGTCGCAAGCGCCCTGCGAGTTTAAGAGTTACTCTTGCGATTTTCATTGCCCCTGTTGCTGCAGTTTTGGCTAGGCCTGCTACTTTTTGTGCTACCATTGACATTTGTTTTGCTTCTCCACATTCTTTCTTTATTGTTAATAATTCCCCACGAATTGCCCCTATATGCGAGATTATTGCCTCAGTGTCCCTCTTACGCTGTTCGTCAGCTTCTTCCTTCTCCTTCTTACGTTGTTTCTCCTCTTCTTCCTTCTCCCTCTTACGCTGTTCGTCAGCTTCTTCCTTCTCCTTCTTACGTTGTTTCTCCTCTTCTTCCTTCTCCCTCTTACGCTGTTCGTCGGCTTCTTCTTTCATTGATCGTAGGAAGCTCAGTATTGGGTTTACGTCATCTTCTTGATCCTCTTCAAACATGGGCGATGTAACTCTGGACACCTGGGCGCTAGAGCTCTGACGTGACCGAGCTGGCCTCTGTCTGCACTCGTTCGTTTGACTATAAACTTCTGCTACCGTCTCGACCTGTGTGCCTGTCTCTGTTTCATCCTCTACTTCACTATCATAATCACGGCCGCAACGCTGCTCTGAGATCGCGTCCAAATCACCTTCCTCATCAATGCCCCTGGCGTCCTGTCCTGCTAAAAATGTGCCCATCTCATCTCCGAACCTATTCCCGTCAGTAAACTGCCCCTTATCCATTATGCTATCCTCTTTTGTTTTAGCTTCGCCCGATAATAGTCGTGCCTTACTTCTCGTTATCATTCATAAAAACAAATTCATCTAAAATGCACAATAAAATTAATCTACTCCATATATTTTTTACACATAAACATAAAATTTCAACAACGCTGTTCCAACGCTGTAATCACAAACACAATATGATGTGGTACAGAAACCACACACAAATCCGACAAAGTGCGATGCGGTACAGACACCACATCAGCGAAACACAAAAAAAACAATGAACAAAAAATATATATACTGAAAACAAAAACTGTAGTCATGCGCCGCTACTTAAAACTAAACGCGGAACTACCAAAACAAAAAAAACTTGGGTATTAATCATTAAAAAAAATAGAGAGAAAAAAAATTGAATGTTCCTACTAAGAATCCTGTTTGTTTATCAGAGATTCACAGGAAAGATCCTGGCAGGGTCGCCATATTATGCGAGGTGCCGGGGCTAGTAGTGTATTTATCACTAAATTCTACTAGAATCCACATGTGTAAATCATGCTCTAAGCCCCCCCTATTCTAACTCCGACTTTTGCTGTTGCACAAGGATAAAAAAAATACGCGAACTGACTCTAATCAACCCTGCTAGTGGAGTAGAAGAGAGTTTGGCACCTGCAATAATTTAATTTGATACATAAGTTAAATAAACAAAGGTTTCATTAGCATAGTGAGGAATGATAGGGTTGCTCTATCGATTAACAGAATGAAAGTTCTGTTCAAAATAACAATATGATTTATTAAGCTTAAACCCAGAATAGTAAAAGAAACACAGGAAATATAAAACATCAAATTGGCTAAAATTGGAGATTCATACAAACACAGTAAAGGTGAAGTTGTCCCTAACTTAGATCGTGAGGTTTAAGACGAAGTGGTATGTGGAGCCAATTCCTTTCCACTCAAATCTCAAGAGAGACACACAGCTAACCCAATAGTAATTGCTGCTACTCGAAACTGAACAAAGTTAGAAAAGGATGAACAGGCGCGCTCTGCTGAGCTCTGATTATCACCTAGGAAAAATCCCTATCTGCCGGTGCTGCGGACGTACATTACCAACAGTCTTCTTATCTCCCAGAACACGATCTGGCGTACCGCAGGCGAGGGCTGGCTGCTTCGACGTCCTCGACCGAAAGGCGACTGCTGACTACCCCGAGCACCCGCACAGGCCGAACACCGAACATTCCCGCCCCCACGACAGTGGCCGTGGTTACGTTCCAATCAGCAACTCGAAAACCGGCGGAAATTCCACTCCATTGCCGGAGCACTACCATTCCACCAATGGAGATTCTTGGCGCCAATTTCTGTGCTGATTTTGCAGAAAGTGCGGGAATTTTCCCGCCACAACTGCGTGGGTACACAAGTCATTCCCACGCCTCGCTGGTAGCCCGCCAGAAAGTGTTTTCGCAAAGGTTTCTCTGAA
Source organism: Schistocerca nitens (assembly GCF_023898315.1). NCBI lineage: Eukaryota > Metazoa > Arthropoda > Insecta > Orthoptera > Acrididae > Schistocerca > Schistocerca nitens. The sequence goes on from NW_026045886.1 coordinate 215,628, forward strand.
GTAACGGAACCTCTAGCCCAGCCGCTACTTCACACCCCAGCGGGCGTGTCTCTTGACAATGTCGGCGTCTGAAAAGCATTCACTCGACTGCCTCACACACGTCGGCTTAACTCTCTCCTGTTCCACAGAGCCCGCCTGTCACCGGCCCACCCGGGTGACGAGAGACACTGCGTGGGAAGTACGCGTGTTAAGGAAAAGCAACCCTCCACCGCATGCAACTAGAGAGGAGAATCGTAAGATAGAAATATGAGAGGGGGCTCATGCCACCTCTCAACGTGAGCATGTATCTCTTTTTCTTGACTTTCTCTCACCTTATACTTGGAACCCTGAGCAGCAACACCACGAAGACGAGAAACGGCCGTGAGAAGTTTCCTCATCCCAGCCCAGAAAATTCACATTCCGGTACCGGGAATCGAACCCGGGCCTCCTGGGTGAAAGCCAGGTATCCTAGCCACTAGACCATACCGGACATACCTCAAGGATCCACTACGTGTGTATGCGTCCAGAAATACTTCTCCTCCACGTAACTTTACGGCCAAATCTGGCGCCAACACTGAACTCTGTCCGTCATCAATATCCCGCTTACTCACTTCCAAAGCGCCCAGGTCGTACTACACAAACATTGCTTTCAGTGTAAGAGAGTAACTAGCAAAACTGTAATTAGTGTTCGTCAGGATAGAAGTCAGGAGCGGAGGGCGTTGTAAAATGAAAATTAATTGAGTGGAATGGACCCAGTTTATTCTTGTAATGATGGTACAGTGGTGCCTACGTAGGGCTGAGCAGCCCCAAGAGGGGTTGCCGTCTGCTCATCAGAGAGGCAGAGGCTAGAGGAGCGACTACTCGGGGCCGAGGTCAGAAGCTAAGAGAGTGCGGAGCTGTTTCCAAGCCGCCCTCGCCGCTCCCGGCCGCGTCCCCACGTGATCACACGATTAGTCTCTGATTGGAGGATTGATTCCGCCAACGCGCCTTGCTAGTAGCGTACACCCGTCAGCGCAACCAACCCGTGGGACTTGAGTCTGACCGAGGAGCACGTGGCAGGAATGTGCCGACCATGGTCTTCCGGCCAGCACCTTCCACCACAGTATGCCCAAGCCGGCTACGGCCGAACATTATGCGTGGAAAAATTTAATTTAATAAAATTTTGTCGGCAATGATCCCTCTTGGGGGGTCTCCTCCCTGCACATCCTTTCCCCTTCCGAAGAAGGCTCTCTGGATGAAAATGAATGAGCTTATTCTAATTGATTATTCCATTTAAAAACTATATGATCATTATGAAGGGTCCCATAACATAGTGATATCAATATGTGCAAATGTTACAAAGTGGCCTGAAGGGCCTGAAGGAAGGCTCTTGAATAACAAACTTGTGAAGTTGGTGCGACGGCAGTGGGGCGGCGCCATGCTGTGAGTGTGTGTCAGCGGTATCAGTGGTGGTGGGTACCCAGGCGATGATGAGGGGCACCGGAGCACAGCACACTGAAACACTCCACCCTCGTGAGAGAATGCTCCCAGGCCTAACAGTCACAAGGGGGTTTTTCCCCGTAATATTACTTTGAGTTCTTAAATCTAGGATTACAATGGTAAATGCCCAAGTGGGTGAATGAGAACATTACAAAATGACAAAAATTTAAAGAGAAAACAAAATGACTTACATGAGGATTAAGACTCGACAGTTAAATTGTGATTCCATAGACTTTACATAGAAATGCAAACCCATTACAAAATTAGTTCATTGACCTGACACCTAGACTACAACTTAATTCTAAGGTGGGGGGGGGGGGGGGGTCACGCCTGATCGCATGCAACAAGATTGGCAGGTAGTTTCAGGTGTGATATTTACCTTCAGGTTGTGGGGGTGGTACTACTTCTCGGAAGGAAGTGAAACATTTGCGAAACCCTCTTTTACAGAGTATCCAGGATACTATAATCAGAATCATTACAATGATTATTACTGAACCAGCGCTGGGTAATACAACGGTGGTTAATCGCTTGGTTTGGTGCCAATCAGCAATATGTGAGGCCACTCGGTCAAGAGCTACTTGGTTGTGTTCCTGGGTAAGGAGATGATTGATCGATTGGAGTAGATCTGAATCATTGGTATTCGGTAAATTCTTCAGCTTCTCATGGTGATGGAGTTTAAAAGAGAGTTCAGGAAGGTATAAGGTAAATGTGGGAATGGTGACATGAAAGGTGGAGTGCAATTGAGCTGATATCCTCATAGAAGCAGCGTATATCTCACATCTTGAACTATTGTACACTAAGCCACTATTATTCAGTGTTACCCGGTACGATTCAGTCTCTGACATTGAACGGTGGCACACCAGGGTGGCGGTGACAGTCTGTGGAACAGCGAACAGAAAACCGTTGCCAACAGGCTGAATTATTGGTTGACGAAGTGAGACAAGAACACGAGGACATGGAGGTGTAGTAGTTTCAGCTAAAAACAGTGACATCTCGCACTCAGTAGTGTTAGTGTGTAAAATTAGCGTGGAGCATAAGTAATGTGTTGTATGGAAGCAACTGGATAGTTCAGCGCGAGAGAGAGTGGCGTGAGTTTGTCGATCCCGACTCACTATTAAAAATTCTTGGGTCTGCCAAACAACATGGTGGTGAAGGATAGCCCAAGAGACTGGAAAAGTGTATATCTGATAGCACTCGTATTCGCAATTTGCGCACGTGATTGGCAACCTCATTCGCATCCGAATACCGTCCGAATTACGGGTAAGTCGGACCTCCAACGCAGCATAGTAAAAGGGGAGGTTGCTTTCAGCTTCCAATGTTGATAACGGTCGACTGCGAGAGAAAGTATTAGTGACCCTAGAAGTAAAAATTTCCTGGCTTACTTGATGAGTAATTCAGAGATGACAGAGGGGGTACAGCGTTGTAGCAATAATTACCTGGCAAGTAGCGACGATGGACCCGTTCAGTCACGCTTACCGATGAATAAGGCCACGAAGTAGAATCACGGCAGGCAACCAACAGTTTGGCAGCCGTGGGGGTAGCAAGGCGGCAAGACAATGGTGTAATTCAACACTGAGTATCCGCTGATCAATCACGCGTCAGCAAAAAAGACGCTGAACGCGGAGGCAGTACTACGCAGCGCAGACTAAGCGTAACTCGCTGGAAAAAAATTTTTAACCTGCTATGGGACGAAGGCCAAGTGTCGTTAATTAATTTGAGATTTTGTACGAAGAAAGTTTTTTTTTTAATGAATAAAGTGAGAAGGAATCCTGTGATCGCGGTGTAAACCTGCACAGCCTAGGCACCTCCCACGCATTGGCCACTACGCAGGGGCACCCACCCCGCTAAGGCTCGACACGGCGAGACAGGTGAGACAGGTGAAGTACTTCATAAATTTCAGAAATAATATTGAGTGGTTTTTCAGCTGTAGAAAACCCGAATGAGGGTAGGACAACTCAAGTTAACAATCATAGGATCTTTACTTACAGAAGTGGTCAATAAAGAGATTAACTGTACTGAAGTCGGAAATGAATGTTAGCGAGAGCGAGTCTGTTGCTCGTGAATACAGAGGCTGGGCGTGAAGCAGTGGAGGCGGCGCAGCGCAGCTTTATCAGCGCTGAGCCGGCAGAGTGCTGAGCTCAGATAACAGCGTCGGAGAGCGCTAGTGGCTCTGCGTCCGAGACTAAGACATTGTAAGTGCAACTTAAAAGTAACAGTTTATTGCAAAGCAATAATAAACGAATAGCTGATGTCACAAAGACGTTTGATTCCATTTTAACAGAGCAACTTAAGTGTTCAACAGGTAAATTGATTACGTCGTTGATTAAAAGAAACTGCTACTGAACATAACGTATATACGTACCTACTTCCCTTTCCCCTTCCGAAGAGCGGAGGGCATAAACGATAAAAGCCTTGTTCATGTACTTAGTATATGACAATAGAGGTCTGGTAACATCAACAAGTTACACCAAGGTAGTGTGGATATGAACAGTGTGAGTGTGTTGTTAGTTGTTATTGGGCGTATGAAGTGTTGTGTAAATGTGTCACTAATGGTAGCTGATGGCGGATACGAATTGAAGGCCAATAGGTGCTATCAGAGATACTTCCAGTCCAGAAACAATGAAAGTTAAAAGGGAATACCGAATATGACACAAAAATAACGTATAATCATAAAGTGTACTAACATTAATCATAACTATAAATTGATAACAATAAAACATGACATTGAAGTAATCATAATTGACAAGAAATAAAATAAAGGGAATATTTCCCGAACATAAACTTCCGAATCGGATACGAAATCCGTCAGGGGATGTTGTTTTTTAGTCGGTTGATTAAGTGCATAAGGGACTACGTCAGTAAAATCCGACAGTGTGTGTATATAACAACATTGTTCTTAAATGTGCAGTTTGCACTGTCAGATGGTGAAAAGCAACTAATCCGTTCAGCAACGGAAAAGGCTGCCATCTGGGGAACGGTATCTGAATCTTTGGCAGAATCCGATGATTTTGCAATGGAATTGGCATCTAGAAGAAAGTGGCGTTGTATAAAATGTAATAAAAGAGCGTCTGGAGCTCAGTTCATTTGTGGTTGAGTGCCAAAGGCGTAGTGTGAGTGCAAATTGTCTCACGGTAATTGATGTATGAATTGTTTTGTGGTCAACCGAGGAGCCTAGGATTCGGTGACGTGTAAGTACAAGTTCGCGGTGCGTATGAGCTACCTGCGAGTGACTCGACTAATAAGTTCAGCAGTGCATTAGTGCAATCTGCAGACTTGGATTGATGATTATATAATTTGCAGGGCAATGGAGCAACCTGCGGACAGCGCTAAGGCAACCTGCCTAATAATTGAGGGGTAGGCAGTGCATTGGAGCTATCTGCGATACCGTGGTTCAGCGGGCCTAAGGGCGTCCGTCTGACTTAATAAGAATTAGTGTAGGCACATGGGTTTCCTGCGATACATGTAATAAAAGTATCAGCGGCGTTATTAGCGACCTACTGTACTAGGAAAATGTCGACTGTTCAAGCAATAAAAATAGCTCTGAAGCTAGAATAGCATACATGCATAAATAGCGTCACTTTTTGTGCGCGCAGTACATAACACTACATAAAATGAAAATCATGAACTATAAATCACTAGCGCTAGCATAGTGACATAATTAAACACAATGACATATACTGACAGGAAAATAAAAACACAATGATGTATTGGAATAACGCTATAAGTAGTCGGAACGCTCAACGCTAACATGTAACACTGGCCACCTGGGGCTGGCTGCTAGGCTGCGTGTGTGTTAGTTTTAAAACTGACGATAACAAATTGAACTGAAAGGACAACTAGGCACAGTTCCCGTAGCGCTTACATCACCGGCTAATCAGACGCAAAGTACGTATCTCACAATGGATCATCGGCCGATATTTTGGGGCAAGACTGCAACAAGGGAGATCAATATCTCGGTGTAAATGGGTGATAAGATTTAAAGACTGGTACTGTCGGAAGAGGGTACCTAACATGTTGTAGGGGCCTCCTCATCGACAGAAGAAGGAAAACAGGATAGAACAATGACCACGGCGGTAGAGTAAAATAAATGGGGAAGGCAAAAATAACTGCGTAGCAACCAAGGAACAATCGCCCACCGATATACGGCAGCCCGGACGACTGGTCGTTTGTGCCTCGTCAGTAGCGTGAAAAACCCGTGGCATTGCATTGGTTTGCCCATATCTGGCCTTGCCCAAGGAAGATAACGTTAAATGTCCTCGTAGTTCGATGTGTAAGAGGGTTAGGGCTGTAGTTTGTAGCTTATACAATGAATCAAAACAGTAGTGAAACTTCACTTATAGGATTGGCAGACTAAGGTATGCAGAATAATGTAAATCGTTAAGAACTTCGTGTGATTTATCCAGGTAATGTGAAACAAAACAATAAAAATAATTTAAACAATGAATCACATCTACTTAATATTTATGTTAAGATTTATTGGGATGTTTGAATGAATTTTGTTTGCCGTGTCTTCCGGCTGCATGAAAGAAACCAGCTTGGAGCTGTTAGCGAGCGCGAAGCGCACGCGTAGGTGCGGAGTAGGCACCGGCACGTCAGCGGTTACGTGAGACGGCGTGTAGCCGCGAGAGACCGGCCGCTACTGCAGCGACAAATATCACGCGCTTAGCGTGTACCAGAAATAAAGATGAATTAGAAATTGCTAATTATGTAGAATAAGAGTTTTTTTTAAAAAAGGCTGTTAGTTATATAAAATGATGGTAAATACATTGTAGTCTGTCATACACGGAGGATAGGGCAGTAATTTGCGGTTTGTTTTTGTAACTACTAGGACGCGCCGCGTGTTGAGACGCTGGCGGCGGCAGCGCACGTGGTGATAAGATACCTCATCGCGCGGAGCGCTGTTACTGGCTGAGAAAAAATGATGGCCGCTGGCCAGTTCTTGGCGAGGAGAAGGGACAACGCTGAAGAGAGGAGGGGAGGCGACAGCTGATGTGTCGCCCCGCCAACAGCTGGTCCCGTAAACAAAGCGTACAAGGCGTATGCATTTCAAGTCCTGGCTTTATCTGTTCCGATTACTTACGAATAGCTGCAAAAAAATACAGAACTACGACATATAGTACAATACACTAGACGTCAACGTAACAAGTATTAAGAAAAGCTCGGAGTAAAATTACTCCACATGTACTGGTTTGCCAAATAGATGGCAATAGAGGACATTGAAGAATATTATTCGGAGTTAGCAGCCGCGGTTCTGCCAACACCAAGTGTAATGGTTGCATTTGAAGCAAGTCAGTTGCGTGACGTCTAATGCGTGGCATTGCTTGCAAAACATAAAACATAATCATACATATGAAAATGAGCAAAAATACATGACATGACTGGAAATTGACAATTGAGAATGGCTGGGAACTCCGTGGTAGCCAGGCATGTCTTGCTTCCAAGTCCCTGGAGAAAATGACTTAAACTGAGCTGCAATAAAACATAACATAAAACTCTAATTAGGCGTGATTAAACACGCGACCTCAACCCATAAGGGTGTCGATTCCGCAAGGGATATCTACAACCCTGTGGAGGTAATCTCCTCCGTTTTTTCTTTCGTCTTTGTTCCACTTGAGGTGGAGGTGACACAGGCGGATCGGGGGCTGCGACCTGTTGTGGTGACACAGCCCTACCGTGGTAAGGTTGCAGGCGGTCAAAGTGCAGTATCACCGTACGATCGGTTAATTGCAGTTCTGCATTGACTGGTGAGGTCAACCGTACAATCCGATACGGGCCTTCAAAGCGGGGAGAGAGCTTTTTAGGTCGTCCCTTTTTGATTGCCGGGTTTCGTAGTAACACTAAATCACCTGTTTGATAAGTCGGTAAAACAGCATTTTTGTTCTGCCTGTGCAACTGGTTATTAGTAGCTTTGATATTATTCCTCTTTACCTTATACAAGATCGCTTTTAGCCGGCGGGCTAAACCTTTTACTTCCTTTATTTCTACACCTTGAGGTAGTTTATTTCGAACGGCGAATTCATCGGCCGTCCAAACACAGCTTCGTAAGGGGTATACCCCGTGGATTCATGTATTCGGGTGTTGTATGCAGAAGAAATATACGGTGCATATCTGTCCCAATCGGCGTGCGTCTTTGCAACATAATAGGATAACATTTTACAAATTGTACGGTGTACGCGTTCAACGCGACCGTTGGCTTTAGGATGGAAGGGAGTTGTACGCCATTTTTTGATTCTTAACAATTTACAAACTTGTACAAATAAAGCAGACATGAAATTGGTTCCTTGATCCGTTAAAATGGCATCAGGACTTCCAAAAGGTAGTATCACACGATTTACAAACTCTCTCGCCACAGTTTCAGCTGTCATGTCGGGGAGGGGAACCAAAATTAGATAACGTGAAAAGTGATCAATAACAGACAAAATGTATTTGTTACCTTGTTGCGACTGTGGAAAAGGACCTTGTAAATCTAAAGCAAGAATTTCGAAGGGTGAAGATGCCTGAGGAAGTGTTTGCAGCGGTACTCGCGGATGCCTATTTTGTGCTCGTTGTGCACACGGCAGGCAAGATCTTACATACCTGTCCACGTCACGTTGTCGGTATTGCCACCAATAACGTGTCGCAATTCGAGCGTTCGTAGCGCGTTTTCCGCTGTGACATGCTTGGATTGTATTATGGCATTGCCGTATTATACGTTGCTGCAAGCATTCCGGTATTACCAAACGATTTCCATGGGGAGTTCTTCGATACAAAAGGTCGTCTATTACTTCAAATTCTGGCAAGGTGGCGTATCTTTGACATTGAACGTCCACCTGCTGTGCTTCTTTAACTCTTCAATTGATACCTCATCTGATTGAATGACACGCACTTTTCTACTTAAAGCATCAGCATTTTGATGCAAACGACCAGGCTTGTGCCGAACTTCAAAATCATATTCTGACAGTTTCATGGCCCAGCGCATAAGTTTGCTGCTAGGGTCTTTAAGATTCAATAACCACTGCAGAGCAGAGTGATCGGTAAGAACTGTAAACTTGCGACCATAAAGGTAACAACTAAAATAATTAATTCCAAAAAGAAGGGCAAGCAATTCCTTTTCTGTAGTACTGTAATTAGTTTCTGCTTTATTCAGTTGACGAGAGGCATACCCAACAGGTTTTTCCTCACCATCTTGCACTTGGCTTAGGACACATCCTACAGCAAAATCAGATGCGTCACAAGATAAAATAAAAGGTTCAGCGAAGTCTTGGTAAACAAGTAGAGGTGAACTAGTTAAAATAGTTTTCACTGTTTGAAAGGCGGTCGAACATTCATCCGTCCAAACAAAAGGAGTATCCTTTTTCAACAATTTAGTAAGTGGTTTGGTAATAGTAGCATAATCTTTAACAAAACGGCGGTAATAACTTGCAAGGCCAAGGAAGGATTGTAATTCCTTTAAATTTGTTGGAATAGGAAAAGTGTCTACTGCTTCAGTTAATCGTGTATCTGGCTTGACTCCGCTGGAACTGATGACATGACCTAAATACTGCACTTGTGATTGAGCAAAAGAACATTTTTCTAATTTTAAGCTTAAATTAGCATTTTCAAGCGCAACAGTACACTGCGTAGATGTTCAGCATGTTCAGCAATGGATTTTGAAAATATAATTATGTCATCAAGATACACAAGGCACATAGTAGGTTTCAAACCACGTAATAGCAGATCTGCAAATCGCTGAAAGGTTGCTGGTACGTTGCGAAGCCCGAAAGGCATCCTTAAGGATTCATATAAGCCACCAGGAACTACAAAAGCTGTCTTAGCTCGATCTTGAGGAGCAATTGGAATTTGATGATACCCACTGCGCATGTCTGATGTTGTGAAGTACCGGCAATTGCCCAGACGATCGAGTGTTTCATCGATCCGGGGTAATGGATAATGATCTGGAGTAGTAACTTTGTTTACTGCTCGCATGTCTACACAGAGGCGATAGGATTTTTCTCCGTCTATAGATTTCTTTGGAACGACTACAATTGGGCTAGACCACGCACTAGAAGAGGGTTGTATTATTCCTGCTTCTAGTTGCTGTTGTATAGTTTCCTCTACCACTGACTGAAGATGGTAGGGAATTCGGTACCCTTTTTGAGCTATTGGCCTAGCATTTCCGGTTGGAATCTCATGTTGGATTAGATCTGTTGCTGGTAAATATTTCCTGTCTTCAAACAACCATGAATACTCATTCAATACTTCATTTATTAGCTTTTGTTCATGCAATGGGAGGTGACTAAGCTTAGCATTAAACTTATCTCTCAGATGTGACGTGATTGTCAAAAGGTGTTGAGAGGTGGCAGCAGTCTTTTTCTTTTTCAGAGAAGGGGTTCTCATTGGCAACTCATCTCATGTGATGACCTGTAAGCTGGCTAATACTGTACCACGCGGTATTAAAGCTCGCTTGTGACTAAAATTGTCTAAACACACGGGTACGCAATTTTCTTTCTGTACTTGCTGTGTTTTGCACAGGCTACGTTTTACGTGGACCTGCATCTGGTCAAGAGTTTCATTCTGGTAGAGTGGATCTACCAAGAAATGAACCTCTTCGGATTTACGTATCCCGACAGGCACCCAAAGGATCTTTCCTGTGCCTTCTGGTATCTCCACGGGATTATCAGCTTTTAGCATCGTTACGGGAGACTCCGAAACTTGGGAAACGGATCCTTTTTTCCCAGCTCCGCTCGCCCGCAACGTGCAGTCACGTCCAAAACGGTGCACGTTGTCGCCGAATTGGACGGTATTTAACCTATAGTCAATAACCCCCTGGAAATGACGCAGAAAGTCACTTCCCAGGATGATGTCATAATCCGTGCGCCTGTTCCGTACAACCTCCATCGTAAAAGCATATTCTGTGGAGTCCAACATGAACTCAACGCAACACCTGCCATCAGGTTTCACTATGCCGGGACCAATACCACTGATATGGTATCGCGGCGGTTGCAATGTTCTTTTATCTCTCTTCGATAAAAATGCCAAGCTGATTTGTGCGCCTGTGTCAATTAGCACGCGTATTGGTTTGCGGCCTCTAACACCATCGACAACCACGCTTGCCACCTGTGTTCCCCTTATAAGCTAGGGGGGGTCACTATTTTTAACGGGGGCCGGGAGGGGTGGCACTTCCTGCCCTGCGGCCGTTTCCCGAATTCTGTGATTGGTTTGCATTTCGCCTGGAATTTGCAGGCGGTTGTGGCCTACTATTTGGACAATGCACGCTTTGGTGACCCATGTTCCTGCACTGATGACAATATGGCACGCGACATTGCTCTGCCACATGTCCTTGTCTATTACAACGCCCACACTTAGTATCGTTCGAAAAGACACGTCGGGGCTCGCTTTGCCGCGCGGAGACGGCCACAAATCGGCTCGCCTCCTCTCTCAAGAGTGCTAACCGCACGGCTTCGTGTAAGGTGCGGGGGGAAGCTACCTTGATTTCGCCCCTTATTTGAGGGTTTATGCCACGAATAAACACGTCTATCGCACGACATTCTGATTCTTCCAACAGAACCTCGTTACGAGCAGAACTGGCACTTAGTGCGTACGTGTGGCATGCGACGCTTCTAATCCTGTCCGCGAATGCTTCTAAATCTTAACCCGTTTTTTGCTTAAGGGTGGAAAGCAAGTCGCGATAGTAACTAGTACCACGTTTGTCTGTATACCTTTCAATCAACCCTGTTGCGAGGGACTGGAAGGTAGGGGCATTTTTTCAAGCTCTCGACCGACTGCACGTAGTTCCGCGCTTCGCCGGTGAGTTTCATTTTCATCACGTTTAAGAGAAATTCATCTGGCCAACCGCAAAGCTTTCCGATGTCCTGGATATTCTGGACAAGCGTTTGAATATCCTCGTGCGGCTTTCCAGCGAACGCCGGAATAAACGCTACTGCTGGGAAGCTCTGCACCAAAGTAGAGGTGGCTACTGCCACAGGTGATTCTGCACTAGTGAGTGGTGTAATCACCTGCTTCGGCTGTTCTTCCACTAGCACTGGCTTAGCAACATTAGATTGCGGAGAAGCCATTTTAAGATCATCTAGCTGTTGCTTAAGCTCCGCGTTAGTTAGAATTAATTGATTTAACTGGGACTGCAGCGCCAAGAGGGGATCTTTATCCTCTCCGGCTGCTCCTGCCTCCGATTGCTGCCTGGTGATCGGCATGTTACAATAGTGTGGGCATCTACACCACCGTAGCGTCGCTAGCGACTTACATTATTTGGTGGCGCGCGGACGACGGACGGCGGCGGTGTCGACGAGCGGCGGCAGGCGCGTTGATCACGCGTGGGCGCAGCAGGCGGCGGGCGACAGCACGGACAGCTGCGACGGCGGGGCGGCGCGAGGGCCGCACCCCGGACCCTGGCGCAGGCGGTGACCCGTGGCAGCTACGGACAGCGGCGGCGGCGGCGGCGGCGGCGAGCGTGACTGCATCGCGGACCCTCCTCGGCTCGCGTCCGGCGGCGAACTGCGTCACGCTTGTGGCGCGCTAGTGCGCGGCCACGCACATTCTGCAACGCAGGCGACCGGCTGGCACGCGCATGGCGCGCTGCAGCCTCGCCACGTTCGGTCTAGTTTCCTTTAATTGCTCAGCCTCGGCCCCTTCGTAGTACTCATACTCAACTGATGAGTTGGTTTACAACCGTAAGGTGGGTCGCATCCCACTTGTGACACCTTTTGTTCGTCAGGATAGAAGTCAGGAGCGGAGGGCGTTGTAAAATGAAAATTAATTGAGTGGAATGGACCCAGTTTATTCTTGTAATGATGGTACAGTGGTGCCTACGTAGGGCTGAGCAGCCCCAAGAGGGGTTGCCGTCTGCTCATCAGAGAGGCAGAGGCTAGAGGAGCGACTACTCGGGGCCGAGGTCAGAAGCTAAGAGAGTGCGGAGCTGTTTCCAAGCCGCCCTCGCCGCTCCCGGCCGCGTCCCCACGTGATCACACGATTAGTCTCTGATTGGAGGATTGATTCCGCCAACGCGCCTTGCTAGTAGCGTACACCCGTCAGCGCAACCAACCCGTGGGACTTGAGTCTGACCGAGGAGCACGTGGCAGGAATGTGCCGACCATGGTCTTCCGGCCAGCACCTTCCACCACAGTATGCCCAAGCCGGCTACGGCCGAACATTATGCGTGGAAAAATTTAATTTAATAAAATTTTGTCGGCAATGATCCCTCTTGGGGGGTCTCCTCCCTGCACATTAGGAATAACTGGAAACAAAAATTTTCATGTTGAAGCAAAGAAGTCAAGATTGTAATAAACGGCAAAACAGTAGACATCATAGTGTGGCATTATTTTATTTCAGTATCAGGTTAGCATGCAATATGCAAATTATGGATGGGCTCGTGTAGAACCAGCATGTTACACGTCTGCAGAAATGCGGTCATAAAATGTATTAGGCGAGCGGAGTTACGGATAGCAGAAACTGCCAGAGGGGCTGCAGGAGCAGCTCGGGAACGAAGAACATCATGTACGATCTCCTTTGAGGCCTGAGATGATTGCTGTATTGTCCAGGGATCGTTGACGGGAGATGCGTCTATCCAATCACAAAAAAAGTGTTTTTCTAGGAGGCCTGTTTTCAAATTCCAGGGAAAGATACTTAACTAGAGATGGTACATTCAAGTAGTGGGGACATGGCGGCTGCCACCCTGCTCTCCATTGTTGCTAAATGTATCGAAGAAGGCGACGATGATTACATCCAAGTTGGCGGCCTGTAGACTTGTCAACAGTGAATGACGTCATCCAACATGCTGGCTGTGTCGTCATCCAATATGGATTTTGGCTGGAAGATAGGTCAATTGGGCTACCTCTACTAACCTAAGCCTCCTCCCCTGCCCCACAAAAATGGCGGGAATTTCACATTCCATCCGGACAATGCAACACGCCTCTACTAACCTATGAAAATGGTGGGAAAATAGGTCACTTGGATTACCTCCACTAATTTAAGTCTCGCAACTGACACTTCCTCGGAAAATGCGGCATAGGACTTTGCCTTTGCTGGACATATGCATTTTGCATGCACTATTTACTTAAACAATTAGAGGCAATACCACTCTGAAGTGTAGTCGCCATTGGGTCCCGAGTCCAACTGATGTAGTACACAGTACTGTAACCAGAGGGCAGTGTCGTCTGTTCTGTGACATAATCCAAGATGGCAGGGGAAATGGCAGCAAACTGTGGTCGCCATGGGGTCTGGAGTCCAGCTGACCTACTACGTGCCACCAGAGGGCACTGTCATCCATTCCATGACATAAACCAAGATGGCTGCCTGGGGGAGGGGGGAATGACTTGGTCTGCACTGGGGTGCTGGGGAGAGGAAGGAGTGTACTTTATTTTGTAACAATTTATTTAGGGATGGGTGTTAGGTATAAGTGTGATAAAAGTACTATCTAACACACGCTCTGACATGCTTGTGGTCATGCCACACAGCATGCAGGCCTGTGAACTACTCGTAAATTATCGACACAACACTCTGCAGACATGCAAACAACTCCTGAATTAATGAAATAATTTCAATACACAGCACAGAGACATGCAAACTCCTCCTAAATAATGCAGTACACTGATGTGCAGGCACTATGTCAACTCGTGAACTGCCCAAATAATGCATTGCACAGCCTACAGACCTGCTTGCAAAATAAAGCAACAGACACAAACAAAGTGCGCAGGCACCGTCCGCCTCCCCATCCACTAGAACGCACAGGAGGCTACCGCACATGCTCTGAGAAGTCAGTACGCACTGGCAGCTGCCTGAGAAGCTATCAGCTGCCGAGACAATCACAGGTGCCCATTCGGGGCACTCGGGCATGAGGTGCTGGCATCGCTTTTATACACCTGAGAAACTCCTCTTGAAATCAGTGATCAACTGGGCACCGTTGCAGACGTGACTGGACGGGAGGGAAGACAGATTTGCAGAGCATGGGTGCGTGGGCGTCGACGCCGCCATGAGCCGGCACTGGCCGCAAGCCAGCGTGAGCCATGTCTCTGACGCCGCTGTTGCTGCTGCCTATAGGGAGCAGGTGAAAGTTGGGTCTATTTTCGGGTATACAGTTAGAGTACTTAGAGTTTATACTGACGTCACAGAACTCCAAGGAGCGCTCACATCGGTTCCGTAATCGAGACAACTCTGGGCTGTATGTGTGTTTACTGTTGCTGACACCGTAACTGTGGCTACTGATGTCACAGAATAGCACAGGGTGCATGGTTCCTAGTGATCCTAACAGGACATTCGAGCTGTTTCTAGCCATGCAGGATTACCCAGTGTGGTTGACGCGTCGAGCGAAATACTCTTCCTGCTATCAACATACGTCTCAGAAATGTTAGACGTTCTCTCTGCTAAAAGCCTGTGCTCGTTTGCAAAATAATTGCTAATCATATAAGCATTCGCCTTGTTTGGAAAGAGAGCGCTCTCTAAGCACAAATGGGAAGAAATCAGAACATTTACGCAAACAGAATTGGAAGTACTTGCTTACAGAAAAGAAAAAAAAAAAGGCCGCAACTTTCGGTATCCTACAACTACAGGTGAGGAGATGTCCTAATGCCACAGTGGCGGATGAGTGAAGGCATCTTCGCCACAGATGGATGGTCTGCTTCAACATGTCTTTGAACACTTATTTCTCAGAACTTTCCATACATACCCTGCCTCCATCTTGTTCGAATCAGTTTTGTAGACGCTCCCATGTACCAGCATGAAGGATGTTTTGTGAATGACTAGAGCATTATGATTGTATTTTGTACATATCACCATTTTCCACCGACAATTCAACCCTGCAAAGTGGCCTACAGATCGTGCAATATGGAAAATCTCTTAATTACATTGCTCTCCCACTGAAGACAGGAGCTTGAATATTAGAGCGTGAAACAGACCTCCAACCCAGCAATGTATCACCGTGTACGGTGTCGATGTAGTGAACATACAATTCGTATCCTGCGCCATACAAAATCAGTGCTCTTACATCATTCGTACATATACTACTAAGACAGATATCACCAAATACACTCCTCACAGCATTAGATATTTCCCAGCGAAGTTGGGAGTCATCCACCCCCGACGGGTGACCAGAGCGTCCTCAGTGGGCAGAAGTCATTCTGAGAACTGTCCTATAAATTCGGTCTCGTTCCCCTCGGCACAAACACTTCACTGTTTCTGGTCTGGACCTGCTTGCTTGCTTTTCTACACCTATCTCCAGACACTGCGATTACAACAACAAATGTATTTTCACATGGTTTGCCATGATATTTACCATTATCGCGGTACTTCTCGATATCAAGTGCACAGCAGTATCCTGCCGACCGCTCCCACAACACAATTCCAAAGAAATAGACATGAAATTATTACTCTACAAACCAGAAACCTTAGCTAGGCGGGGCATGCTGTTAACCACTGAATAACTAGAGACATGTCACGTCTGCGGAGACATTTACGTGGAAACTCGAAAAAATAGAGAAAACTGATATTTCCACTCGTGAATACCGATTTTGGTGATGTAGCTGAGCCGTGGCTAGCTCGTGTTATGCATTGGATTACACCTTGATTGCTATTCTGTGTTTAGTCTCCCGTAGTTCTCTCGATTATGCTGTTATCCTCTCTCTCCATGAGTGGCAGTAGCGGTGTGTCGATATTCGCACCCTGTACTATCTTTGCCGTGGCGCTTATCGTTTCCGGCTGTGCTGCGTGCGAGCAGTTGGTCAGTTGGCGTGAAGCAGCGAGGAAATCTCCGCAGCGCGTATTTGGCCAGGGCCGCTGGCGCGTCTATGCGCGGTCGGAGTGTGTGGTGCTGCTGCCATGCTACGAGCTCCGTGGCTCACCAATTCTGGACACGAAAGTTGAGTTTTGACTTAATCTACCAGCAACTTACGACTGTTCACATTGTGTCGTTTGGATTTCGTTGTCGGCCGTTGGGACATTTCCGCGCGCAACGACGTGTGTTTTCAAGTAGACAAATTTTAGGCACCCCCCGGTGGAGTTTAACTGTACTTGATTATATTGAATTGAAGTGCACCAGCGGAATCTTCTGCCTTGTGGCCAGTAACGTTCCGGTTACCTGCCCTGGCCATTGACGTAAATTCGGGCAGTATATTTTCCTCATCGTGTTGTCGCTGACAAGCATGGTGTGTAGTTTAACAGCTCTACATCTACATGGTTACTCTGCAATTCATACTTATGTGCCTGGCAGAGGGTTCATCGAACCATTTTCATACTACTATTCTACCATTCCACTCTCGAATGGCGCGTGGGAAAGAGGAATACCGAAATCTTTCCATTTTATTATGATGATCATTTCTCCCTACGTAGGTGAGTGCAAACAAAATCTTTGAGCATTCGGAAGAGAAAGTTGGTGAATGAAATTTCGAAAATAGATCTCGCCACAAAGAAAACTGCCTTTGTTTCAGTGACTGCCACTCCAACTTACGTATCGTATCAGTGACACACCCACATTGCACGATAACACGAAACGAGCTGCCCTTCTTTGCACTTTTTCGATGTCCTCCATCAATCCTACCTTTAAGTATCCCACATCGCGCAGCAATATTCCAGCAGAGGATGGACAAGTGTAATGTAGACTGTCTCTTTAATGGGTTTGTCGCATCTTCTAAGTGTTCTGCCGACAAAGTGTAGTCTGTTTCGCCTTCCCCCACAATATTATCTATGTGGTCCTTCAAATTTAAGTTGCTCGTAATTTTAATTCCTAGGTATTTAGTCGATTTGACAGCGCTTAGATTCGTGCGATTTATCGTATACCCAAAATGTATCGGATTTCTTTTAGTACCGTTACCCATGGGGATGACCTCGCTCTTTCCTTTGTTATGTACCAATTTCCACTTTTCGCACCATACAGAAATTCTCTCTAGATCATTTTGTAATTGTAATTGATCGTCTGATGATTTTACAAGACGGTAAATTACAGCATAATCTGAGCACCCACTTAGATTGTTTGCAGTTTATCACCTAGATCATTTATTAGATCAGGGACAGAAGAGGGCCTATGACACTACCTTGCGGAACACCAGATATCACTCCTGTTCTACTTAATGTGACCTCTCTGAGAGGAAATCACGAATTCAGTCACACCACTGAGACGATACTCCATATACACGCAATTTGATTAATAGTCGCTTGTGAGGAACGGTATCAAAAGCCTTCTGGAGATCTAGGAATGTGGAATCTGAGATCCCTTGTCGACAGCACTTATTACTTCATGGGAATAAAGAGCTAGCTGTGTTGCACAAGAACGATATTTTCTGAATCCGTGTTGGTTATGTATCAATAAGTCATTTTCTTCAAGGTGATTCATAATGTTCGAGTGCAGCATATGCTCCAAAATCCTACTGCAAATTGAGGTCGGTAATATGGATCTGTAATTCAAGGGGTTACACCTATTTACTTTCTTGAATATTGGTGTGACCTGGGCTACTTTCCAGTCTTTAGGAACAGACCTTTCGTTAAGTGAGCGGTTGTGTATGATTGCTAAGAAAGGCGCTATTGTGTCTGCATACTCTGAAAGGAACCTGATTGGTATACCATCTGGACCGGAAGACTTGCCTTTCGTAAGTGATTTGAGTTTGTCGCAACACCTAAGATATCTACTTTTATGTCACTCATGCTAACAGCTGTTCTGGTTTCGAATTCTGGAATGTGTACTTCTTTACTTCTGGAATATTTACTTCTTTCTTGAAGGAATTAACTGTATTTACTAACTCCGCTTTAGTGGCACCATCATCGCTAACATTTCCATCGCTATCGCGCAGTGACAGTATTGACTGTTTTTTTTGCCACTGGTGTACTTTACATACGACCAGAATCTCTGGGTTTTCTACCACATTTTGAGACAATGTTTCGTTGTGGAAACTAGCATCTCGCAATGGCGTCCGCATTAAATTTCGAGCTTCAGTGAAACTTAGCCCGTCTTGGGATTTTGCGTTCTTGTGAATTTGGCATGCTTTTTTTTCGTTGCTTTTGCAACGGTGTATAATTGGTTGTGGGCGCCAGTAGCTTCTACGTTGTTCCATTGAACTCCGTTGTGTGCTGGTCGGGTGGAGCGGGAGTTATCTTGTCGGTCGGTACGTCGACTGTCTGTCGGGTTGTCGTCGGATCGAGAATGGTTGGGCCGACTGCCTGTCTCACCGAAGTAGCGTCAGTGTTAGAACTTTCCGAGGGTCGGTATGGAATTCAGAGCGCCGTTGTATGTACTGCCTTTTCTGATTTGTTCTTGTTGTTTGTGTTTGTATGGCTCCTAGCCGATTTTTAAATTAAGGTTGTTTCGCCCTTAAGGCGTAAGATTGTTTGGGCCTTCAGCCTGATTGAAAGAACTGATTTAAGGTAAGGCCGTCAGCTTTTTAGATTTCTGATTTTGGTGTGAGTCTTAAGTTATGGGCTTTAAGCCGATTTTAAATTAAAGTGGACTTCCCCTTAATGCATGAGATTGTATGGCGCATTCAGCCAGCAATTACGTTCCAAAAACCAATGCTGTGTTTAAAAATTTTCTTGGCTCTTGTAATATTTGATCAAATAAATAAAGTTATATGTTTGAGTATAACTGAAAGCCACTCATTTTGCCCCCCCCCCCCACCCCCCCCCACCCTTTCCACAATTGAAACTACCTGTCCTGTCCTGCGGGTTTAACAGGGCGTCTCAGTAACAGATTCCAAATCATCCCTATAATTTACAAGGTCAACTAAGATGTTTCTCACGTCTAGAGAACTGGCGAACGTGTCTTTCACATGCGAGATGTACACACCACAATCTATCTTCTCTCAACTAAATAAAGGTGCGAAATGTGCAGAAACAGTTAACCGGACAATTTACGTGAGAGGGAATAACGGTCCAGCGCAAACACACCTTAACATTGAATCTTCTCTAATTTCCACGCGATCACGACAGCTATCCAACACTTGTTAAGTATTAGTTCGCTATTCCGTCGTCTAGAGGACAACCTGGTTAAGTCAACTACATTCCTACACTCCAACAGTCTTCTCCATTCAGACAGCTCCTACCGTTAACCGGAACCGTGAATCATCCTCACACAGGTCACTGGCGCTGCACGCCAAACAATCACAGGTAGAATCATCATCCTAAGAAGTTGGTCACATACATATTTTATCCTTGTACTTACAACTAAATGTTACGATCGCGGATTCAGTTGAACGACATTCGACAATGAGTGAAGTATCGGAAATACACCCTGTTGACGGCTGTGGCTCTGTTGTCATGACTTTACATACTCTTCGCTTTGCTATGACAGTATTCGACGTTCCTTACGAATGTACATAGTCATTTCCTTTGCATATGTCAGAACATAAACTCACAATTTATAAGCCTGATGCTCAAGGCGAACCTATCACGCAACCCCTACTACTAATACTTCGTCAATAACTGATTGCTGCCGATACGAAATAATACTGACTGAAAATCATCTATGGGTGTGTAACTCTCCCATCCGCTACTGCTATACCATAACCTCAAAGCTGGAGGCGGTTTATAAAATGGAACTATTCTAATTGAAGTAATTGTGGTATAAAATAACAGAGCATTGTTACCCTCAGAGGAATTCTGTTATATTGACCGTGTTGTACCTAACGGAGGTGGCTTATCGGAAGTGAAAGTCAGAATTGCGTAAATATTTAAACAGTAACAAACAGTATTTTACTTATCTACACTAGTCAAATAGTAAGGAAAACGGTCACCAGCATAATTAGGCAAGAGAATTATTGACATTCTTGTTTAAGAAAATAAGTATGAGTACCTTTAACGGACAAACAACCTATGTTTTGCCACACGTGAGCTCAATGAACTCTGGCACCTGCATATGTTCACGTTAAAAAAAATGCTAACAGTTAGAAGATAACATGGCTGTTGGCATAATGGCAACAGAAAACGACATACACTTTTGCCTTCAAGGCTTGTTCAAATAGAATGGTCTCAATAATATTACTATCAATATTGACTGTAGAATCAGAAAATAGGCATAGGTTCAGTATTACTTTTCTAACATTTTCCTATCTTATAAAAAAAAATTGTAAATGTAGATCACTGCAAAATTATGAACTGGTCGTAAGTTAGTCTCTCTCTCAGCTAAATACTTTTCTATTTAGAATGAAAGTTAAAAGTATTTCACTAACAAAAAATTTCTCACTGAATGTTGAATAAAAGTAGTTACTGTTTTCATAGATAGTGGTCATTCTATTAATTGTTATGTAGCATGAGCACAATAGACAAACTATAGATCCTGTTACAACATTAATATGCACTTTCAATACACAAAAGAAATCAGTGCTTAGCAAGCATGAGTATATAACTTTCCACAACTGCAGTTTTCCACTTTTACTGCAGTGAGACACAAAATTAACATATTTGTAAGATACTGACTCACCCTTTGCGATTTATAACAGGCAGCAATGTGATAATTTACTAAGAAAAACTTTGTAAGCCTCAGTCTTAAGAACTTAATTTTGAAGTTGGCAACGACATATTAATAAGCTGTTTCAATAGTAAAATTATTTTCAGCAAGCATCATTTACTTTAACTCACTCTCTTGCCACATTAACTTCAACTTTCTTTTTGTTATGTTCAAGAGGCATTAATTAGCAAAACACTGGGCTTTAATGTTCTTTCAGTAAGGACACTCGATAATCACTTTAGTTCAAATGGAGAGGAACCTCAGAGGTGTTATCATAAGGAAAAAAAATCAAGGTAAGTACATAATGCAGTTATAAATTACCTTATGTTTGGGCACACTAACATCCAATAAGCTGATTCTTCACTGTACATTATTATAGTGTTCCGTTAAAGTGATTGTGCAATGTGGTGGCGATTGTATGTTAGTACGTGGATTTGCAGGTAGAATTGCTGTAGTCATTCCTTGGTGGCGATGATACCAATTTTAGAAAAATTCCAGCTCTTCATCCATCCATACGAGGCATTGGAAAGCGCCAGGAAAAGCCTCTCTCGAAACCAGCACAATATATAACTTTCACATGGGCAGTTCACAGTTTGGTAGATGTCCCCAACTGACTCTTGTTCCACCTTTTCTACCTAGGCCAACCACAACTTGCGCGCGCTACTACGTTCCGTTCCTGAGGGGAACCACACTACCTTTTCCATACAGAATAACTAAGAATCCTAAGTGAAGGTCAGAAGTTTACATAACAGCAAACAATCATTTTAAACAAACCATATCATTTGTACATATAGGTAGTTCTAAACAAAATTATTTAAATAAGTTTATTTAATTTTGAGGATAACCAAAGAGATTATCTGAGGAAGACAAAAGATCATTTGATCATAATTTGCATATTACAGAGATTACACTTCATTAACATATCGAATTAATTGTACACTAATTACAGAAGTTCAACGATGGGATGTTGAACAAAATAGAAAGCTAAATGAATCAACAATAGTTATGTAGTGTCAAAGCTATTGTGTTACAGGTGGACATGTCCCATAGGTTTTTCTTGTGAGCACTACTATCATGTCTTAGAGTAAGAGGTTTAATCATCTTACAAAATCGCCAGATTTTAAAATACCTTATCCCAACAACTACTGTATGTTACTGTCACAAGCCGTTTTAGTTCTACATGTGCATACAAACATCCATGTTTAAGGCGGCACTGGCTTAATAAATCCACATATGACATGAACTGTTAATAGATGATAATGGTCACGGAAACACATGCAAATTCTACATCCTGTTGAAGGTAGTAAGCGTTACTAACCATAAATTTGACAATAATCGTTGCAAACTGAGGTAGTGTCATTGTAAGTTAAGCGATTTAATTCAACAGGTGACAATGTGAGAGTTTCCTCTGTAGGAGCTCTTACCATTTGTAAGAAAGAACGTGGAGGATTGTTTAGAGGAATACACAAAAAGGTTAACGATGAATTTCAACGAGTAGCATCGGAACTCGTTGGAAACGTAGTGGCAACCTCTTAATGTACGTGTATGAGAGCACGAAGACTGTGTTTCATACTGATGATACTGCTAAATCCAGGAACATAGTTACTCAATGAGTAACTACTAGAATGTTACACGCAGATATTTACATGAGGCAAGAATTCCTGAGTAAATGAAATGGAAATATCATACATGGTAAGTTGTAGGTATAACAGCGGGCACATTTCAGACCTGGATACTGTGAAAATGAAATCCTTCTACAAAGGGGACTGCTTCCAACACACAACCAGTCCCATTACCTTGCTTTTCTAGTTGGGGTGTACACTAGATAAACTGTAGGGAAAGTTGAGTGAGTATAATGATGAGCAGCACATATGGCCAAAGGTTTATTTGACACGTGGAGAAGTGTCGTGGAAACACTGAAGAAACCCAAGTAGACACCTGAACATCAAAATGAGCTTTAAGAATTTCAACACACAATGTTAAGTGAGGGACGTAAAAATATACTAGATCCCTGTGTCTGTCACATGAACACTAGACTACGCAAATTAATGTCTGCATAGTGGCACAAGGTGCATTCAAGTTCTAAGGCCTCCAATTTTTTTTCTCCGGACTGGAAAGAGATAGAAACATGCGCATTGTTTTAAAATGAGGCCGCGTTCATTGTCAATACGTCCCAGAGATGGCAGCACCGTACGGCAGATGGAATTTTACCGCCAGCGGCGAGAATGAGAACTGTTTTAAATACTTAAAATGGCGACGTTTTCCTTACTTGAACAGCGTGCAATCATTCGTTTTCTGAATTTGCGTGGTGTGAAACCAATTGAAATTCATCGACAGTTGAAGGAGACATGTGGTGATGGAGTTATGAATGTGGCGAAAGTGCGTTCGTGGGTGCGACAGTTTAATGAAGGCAGATCATGTGACAACAAACCGAAACAACCTCGGGCTCGCTCAAGCTGGTCTGACAACATGATCGAGAAAGTGGAGAGATTTGTTTTGGCGGATCGCCGAATTACTGTTGAACAGATCGCCTCCAGAGTTGGCATTTCTGTGGGTTCTGTGCACACAATCCTGCATGACGACCTGAAAATGCAAAAAGGGTCATCCAGGTGGGTGCCACAAATGCTGACGGACGACCACATGGCTGCCTGTGTGGCATGTTACCAAGCAATGTTGACGCGCAACGACAGCACGAATGGGATTTTCTTTTCGTCGGCTGTGACAATGGATGAGACGTGGATGCCATTTTTCAGTCCAGAAACAAAGCGCCAGTCAGCTCAATGGAAGCGCACAGATTCACCGCCACCAAAAAAGTTTCGGGTAACCGCCAGTGCTGAAAAAATGATGGTGTCCATGTTCTGGGACAGCGAGGGCGTAATCCTTACCCATTGCGTTCCAAAGGGCTCTACGGTAACAGGTGCATCCTACGAAAATGTTTTGAAGAACAAATTCCTTCCTGCACTGCAAGTAAAACGTCCGGGAAGGGCTGCGCCTGTGCTGTTTCACCAAGACAACGCACCCACACATCGAGCTAACGCTACGCAACAGTTTCTTCGTGATAACTTTGAAGTGATTCCTCATGCTCCCTACTCACCTGACCTGGTTCCTAGTGACTTTTGGCTTTTTCCAACAATGAAAGACACTCACCGTGGCCGCACATTCACCAGCCGTGCTGCTATTGCCTCAGCAATTTTCCAGTGGTCAAAACAGACTCCTAAAGAAGCCTTCGCCGCTGCCATGGAATCATGGCGTCAGCGTTGTGAAAAATGTGTACGTCTGCAGAGGGATTACGTCGAGAAGTAACGCCAGTTTCATCGATTTCGGGTGAGTAGTTAATTAGAAAAAAAATCTGAGGCCTTAGAACTTGAATGCACCTCGTATTTTAGCAGTCGTTCCTCCTGTGGTCCATATACAAATGGTGTGGGGAAACAATCCTGCTGGTACAGCAGGAAGCACCTTCGGTCGTTCTTACCACTACGGGTTGCAGAGTCTGGCTGTATATGGTACAACTCTCAAGGCAGCCCACCACTTCTGAACAGTGTACTAGAAGGCGTTAGACACTGTGGTTAATATGCTGACTGCGTCTAAGTCACGAAGTCATTTTTTATGATAATTGTTTGGTATTGGTCAAATTAAGCTTAGCTTCCCTTCGGTAGTGTATGTACCCCTAACTAGAGAGAGTCAAGTGTGTGTGTAAGAAATTTATTATTAACGTTGGCAAAATTTTAATCATACCTACACTTGTTCCATCATCAACTACTGCCTCACAAGAGTTTCCCTCGATTGCTTTTACACAGTGCAAAGAGAGATCTGAAAGAAAGTGTGTGGCGTCACTACTGTTTGTGGCTGATTGTCAATTGCAACGGAAGATCCGTCTGCTGTTTAAGTAAGCTATTTTTAAAGCCTCTACAGGCTAGTTTATCGTCAGGTTTTGCTTTACCTTTGACAGAACAGTACAGTTTTGTACGCTGCACTATAAGATTCGACTCACTGCATGCAGCAGACTGAACTTGCCACATTCTGGTTCTGCACATGTCTTGCTGCACTGTCAGGCACTGTTGCCTGTCTAATGAAGCTCTGCGAGATTTTGCGTGTGCAAAAAGCAGTATGTTACTTACACATTGTCATGTAACTGACAGACGTCACGTTTCCACACTAAAAAATCACAAGTAAAACCAATTTTGACCACAGTGGGCACCTAATATTTAGTTTTCATACATAATATTTCTTATCAGACTAAGCAATTTTAGCAGATTTTTATGCCTGCAATATCCTTGTTCTAGTATATTATACAATTTAAAAAACTAGCTCTTTTAGAAAAATTTAAGTGACATATTGTTTATCAAGATGTTCTGTGTTCTAGGAATGTCTTTCAATACAGAAATACATGTTTTCTCAAACGAGAATTAGCAGTCCTGGCAGCACATCCAGTCAGTCATCAGTGTTACTGACAGATACAGTTTCATGCTCAGGGTTTGTAAAAGCAACATTAAATGTGGAGAATTAGAGAATGAAATACAAAAACGAAAAACTCAATCGTAATTACCCACATGGATTTACGGAAGACAATCCTGTACTACAGCTCGTACAAGCGCACTTTTATACGCGACTTCAATTAATACTAATACTGTGTGTGGGGAAAATAGCCAAGCCATTAAAAATTTCTAAATGCACAGAGCCCATTCAATGTTGAAATAATGAATTTGTATTCCAGTTGAACCCCCCCATGAACCATGGACCTTGCCGTTGGTGGGGAGGCTTGCGTGCCTCAGCGATACAGATAGCCGTACCGTAGGTACAACCACAACGGAGGGGTATCTGTTGAGAGGCCAGACAAACGTGTGGTTCCTGAAGAGGGGCAGCAGCCTTTTCAGTAGTTGCAAGGGCAACAGTCTGGATGATTGACTGATCTGGCCTTGTAACAATAACCAAAACGGCCTTGCTGTGCTGGTACTGCGAACGGCTGAAAGCAAGGGGAAACTACGGCCGTAATTTTTCCCGAGGGCATGCAGCTTTACTGTATGATTAAATGATGATGGCGTCCTCTTGGGTAAAATATTCCGGAGGTAAAATAGTCCCCCATTCGGATCTCCGGGCGGGGACTACTCAAGAGGATGTCGTTATCAGGAGAAAGAAAACTGGCGTTCTACGGATCGGAGCGTGGAATGTCAGATCCCTTAATCGGGCAGGTAGGTTAGAAAATTTAAAAAGGGAAATGGATAGGTTAAAGTTAGATATAGTGGGAATTAGTGAAGTTCGGTGGCAGGAGGAACAAGACTTTTGGTCAGGTGACTACAGGGTTATCAACACAAAGTCAAATAGGGGTAATGCAGGAGTAGGTTTAATAATGAATAGGAAAATAGGAATGCGGGTAAGCTACTACAAACAGCATAGTGAACGCATTATTGTGGCCAAGATAGATACGAAGCCCACACCTACTACAGTAGTACAAGTTTATATGCCAACTAGCTCTGCAGATGAAGAAATTGAAGAAATGTACGATGAAATAAAAGAAATTATTCAGATAGTGAAGGGAGACGAAAATTTAATAGTCATGGGTGACTGGAATTCGAGTGTAGGAAAAGGGAGAGAAGGAAACGTAGTAGGTGAATATGGATTGGGGCTAAGAAATGAAAGAGGAAGCCGCCTGGTAGAATTTTGCACAGAGCACAACTTAATCATAGCTAACACTTGGTTTAAGAATCATGATAGAAGGTTGTATACATGGAAGAACCCTGGAGATACTAAAAGGTATCAGATAGATTATATAATGGTAAGACAGAGATTTAGGAACCAGGTTTTAAATTGTAAGACATTTCCAGGGGCAGATGTGGACTCTGACCACAATCTATTGGTTATGACCTGTAGATTAAAACTGAAGAAACTGCAAAAAGGTGGGAATTTAAGGAGATGGGACCTGGATAAACTGAAAGAACCAGAGGTTGTAGAGAGTTTCAAGGAGAGCATAAGGGAACAATTGACAGGAATGGGGGAAAGAAATACAGTAGAAGAGGAATGGGTAGCTTTGAGGGATGAAGTAGTGAAAGCAGCAGAGGATCAAATAGGTAAAAAGACGAGGGCTAGTAGAAATCCTTGGGTAACAGAAGAAATATTGAATTTAATTGATGAAAGGAGAAAATATAAAAATGCAGTAAATGAAGCAGGCAAAAAGGAATACAAACGTCTCAAAAATGAGATCGACAGGAAGTGCAAAATGGCTAAGCAGGGATGGCTAGAGGACAAATGTAAGAATGTAGAGGCTTTTCTCACTAGGGGTAAGATAGATACTGCCTACAGGAAAATTAAAGAGACCTTTGGAGAGAAGAGAACCACTTGTATGAACATCAAGAGCTCAGATGGAAACCCAGTTCTAAGCAAAGAAGGGAAAGCAGAAAGGTGGAAGGAGTATATAGAGGGTCTATACAAGGGCGATGTACTTGAAGACAATATTATGGAAATGGAAGAGGATGTAGATGAAGATGAAATGGGAGATACGATACTGCGTGAAGAGTTTGACAGAGCACTGAAAGACCTTTGTCGAAACAAGGCCCCCGGAGTAGACAACATTCCATTGGAACTACTGACGGCCTTGGGAGAGCCAGTCCTGACAAAACTCTACCATCTGGTGAGCAAGATGTATGAAACAGGTGAAATACCCTCAGACTTCAAGAAGAATATAATAATTCCAATCCCAAAGAAAGCAGGTGTTGACAGATGTGAAAATTACCGGACAATCAGTTTAATAAGCCACAGCTGCAAAATACTAACACGAATTCTTTACAGACGAATGGAAAAACTGGTAGAAGCGGACCTCGGGGAAGATCAGTTTGGATTCCGTAGAAATACTGGAACACGTGAGGCAATACTGACCTTACGACTTATCTTAGAAGAAAGATTAAGGAAAGGCAAACCTACGTTTCTAGCATTTGTAGACTTAGAGAAAGCTTTTGACACTGTTGACTGGAATACTCTCTTTCAAATTCTAAAGGTGACAGGGGTAAAATACAGGGAGCGAAAGGCTATTTACAATTTGTACAGAAACCAGATGGCAGTTATAAGAGTCGAGGGACATGAAAGGGAAGTAGCGGTTGGGAAGGGAGTAAGACAGGGTTGTAGCCTCTCCCCGATGTTATTCAATCTGTATATTGAGCAAGCAGTAAAGGAAACAAAAGAAAAATTCGGAGTAGGTATTAAAATCCATGGAGAAGAAATAAAAACTTTGAGGTTCGCCGATGACATTGTAATTCTGTCAGAGACAGCAAAGGACTTGGAAGAGCAGTTGAACGGAATGGATGGTGTCTTGAAGGGAGGATATAAGATGAACATCAACAAAAGCAAAACGAGGATAATGGAATGTAGCCGAATTAAGTCGGGTGATGTTGAGGGTATTAGGTTAGGAAATGAGACACTTAAAGTAGTAAAGGAGTTTTGCTATTTGGGGAGCAAAATAACTGATGATGGTCGAAGTAGAGAGGATATAAAATGTAGACTGGCAATGGCAAGGAAGGCGTTTCTGAAGAAGAGAAATTTGTTGACATCGAGCATAGATTTAAGTGTCAGGAAGTCATTTCTGAAAGTATTTGTATGGAGTGTAGCCATGTATGGAAGTGAAACATGGACGGTAAATAGTTTGGACAAGAAGAGAATAGAAGCTTTCGAGATGTGGTGCTACAGAAGAATGCTCAAGATTAGATGGGTAGATCACGTAACTAATGAGGAGGTATTGAATAGGATTGGGGAGAAGAGAAGTTTGTGGCACAACTTGACCAGAAGAAGGGATCGGTTGGTAGGACATGTTCTGAGGCATCAAGGGATCACCAATTTAGTATTGGAGGGCAGCGTGGAGGGTAAAAATCGTAGGGGGAGACCAAGAGATGAATACACCAAGCAGATTCAGAAGGATGTAGGTTGCAGTAGGTACTGGGAGATGAAGAAGCTTGCACAGGATAGAGTAGCATGGAGAGCTGCATCAAACCAGTCTCAGGACTGAAGACCACAACAACAACAACAACATTCCAGTTGAACAGAAACAGGTATACTTGACGGTATTTATATTTTTTATTTACGAAACTTGGATTTCCACATCACCATAGAGGTACCAAGAATGATGCGTTACTCATTGTTTTACATGGCGAGTATCCCCAGTAGGCCTATAAACCATGGTGCATGCAACTACATGCACAAACATTATGAGCAGATCAATTTCCCTACGTTATGTTTATTACATACTCACCACACCTTCAGTTTTTGAATGCTAGGACAATCTGGAACACTTAAGTCAGCATTACAAAAAGACAAAAGATGTTATGATTGAAGAAAAGGACATCATCATTGCCCCTGTAACAAATTTAGGTGACCTATCAGTGTTTCTTAAGAATTTGTAATTTACCATCTAGTTCCCGGTCGTCATTATGTTTTCTAACTGAAGAGGAATTGTCAGCAGCTTCTTGTGTCACAATGACTGCGCTGTGAACATTGTACCATAATGTAAAAAATAATTCACTGAGGTAACAATCACTCATCACATCGAATAGTTGTGATGTTGCACTCTCCTCAGTTTCACCTGTCACAATTTACTTATTAGCTAACTCCATCACATCATCAAATCAATGCAAGTAACTATGTAAATCTCGCTTTATTTGTAACTGTGGCAAACCATATTGTGGGGACAGAGGTTATGAAATTTTGTTTGTATGTTTACCTTATATCTGGGTAAAAGATGCAGAGAGTACTAATGTGCTGGGGTATGTAAAATATGCTACGTGACTTAACCTCAGTGTGTTGTGTTTGGTACATCCTCCAGTCTGCTAAGGTTATAATACGACTTGAGCAGTAGAACACTACCTGGAAGAGAAGATTGGGCAAGGCTGAGGTGCCAGCAAGACATAGTTACTATAGGGTGGACACAATGAAACGGTTTGGAATTTGGCGACAACAGTTTGACAATCTATGCACAATACCATTATCAATTGTTCCAAGTTACAACTTGTTCGTATATCGTTTCAGTCTCATACTTTCCTTGTTGGTTTTATTTTCAACGTCCTATTTCCCCATCACCTACAGTATGTCCAGGTTACAGATGTAATAATGTAAAATGTTATGAGACGAACTTGAGATATTTATAGGTTGCTGGCCTCTACAATTAAGCTAACTTGAAATATTTCCTGTCCTTCCTTGTGGCATTTCATAATTGCTTAGTTCACATAAATGAGTGTCAGTAGCAATGTGGTTTCTATAACAGAAAGTGTTCTTTGTGCTCTCTCTCACGGAGCTATAGTTTGTTACGCGGCTACAGCACGGTTTTCGGGCTAAGTATGGATTACAACCAACTGACGACGTTCCCAGTTGAAGTGGTCTCGACACAATTCCAGCGAAGCCCTCTGAATTCAGTCTGACGAGCAGGTAGATAGTTATAACTACCTTCGACAGTTCATTATGTCGCCCATCAAAGGCTGCACCTGGAATGGTCCGAAACATTGGGGTGAAGTAGTATACAGATTAGATACCTGTTGCGTCACTAAACGTGCGCACATCGGGTTGTATTAAGTGTGTGAAAGAAAACTGAGTTACCATAGTAACACAAAGATACGGCCAATAAATACCACTATTACTTCCCAGCTAATTATGTTTTATACTATGGTTCATTTAACCCAGACACACCGTATTTTGGAGGAAAAAGTGTTTTGCCTTTCGTAACTGGCAAATATTGTGTCTTGGATAAGGAGTTGGGGCTCAATGTACCACGATGATCATAGCTGTTTTACTTGCCTGTTTTGATGGAACTTAAGCAGTTGTGTATTAAAGTAACATTTGCCCATCACATTTATTCGTATAACCAACTACTTCCACAACACGAAATAACGATCTACTGATTATTTCACTGTTTATTTTAGTTGTGTATGCAAGTACCTATGGTGACCACTAAATACTAAGGAAACACAGCAGCAACAAGAATTTTGAGTTACTCTACTCTCTTACTGTTGGAATACGATAAAGGATTGTGCAACAGTTGTGAGGAGAAACATTAAGCCTGAAAGCCTGCTCTGGAACATTTTGCTACAGTATCTCAACCCAAATTAAAAACTACTTATTTGCTAAATAGTTGAAATATTACCGCATGATTTAAGTAATGACGTAGAATGGATGTATATGTGGTATATAAAATTCATCTGGTGTGTCTCACCTTAGATACTTGCTAGTCTGATCAGTCATTCAAAATACTTGATCCTATTGTGCTGGAGAGGGTACAAAGCTTCACATAAGTTACAATAACTGCCTATATGTTCGAACTGCCACACCCTCACGCAAAACCAATCTAGATCGTAATCAGGGACTGGGAGGAAAGTGGACAAACTCACTACAACCACTGAGACCGAATTTCCCACGGTCTCCGGTTTTCACATGGTGTGTAAAGCATGGACTGAGTTCTAATTCATCATACCGCTTTGCGATTGGCATTATGGTCACAATTCACAGAAATGGTAACCCTTTAAGAAGGAATGATATGCATTACATGGCCTGCACATCATGGCTTTGTTTCAAACTACTGGGCCCAACTTTACCATTGAGGTTTTATAAATTCATTTTAGTTCGACCATTACTCCTTAAAAGAATTACCAATATACAGGAAATTTATGTTACCTAAAATACATATTATTTGCGATTTTAAGAATGGATTAATAATTATTTTTACAAAATCTTAATATAATGCCCTGTTTACGCCACTACAGTGTTTGTATACTGTGTTATGGATCTTGTGAGTTAAGCACCGCCTGTCTCTGATGTTTCATAATTTCTTTCGACTGGTATCTTTTACTCCATAGTCTTATTAGTCTCATTAGCTGAACTAGACATCTTTCAGATGGTTTATCATAGTATCGTCTACTTGAATTTTTTTCAGCTTGCTTATAGGTCGCAGGACTGGGAATGTGTTCCGTGTGCAGACTATGCCCGTGTCCATCACTTCTGGCTGGAGCTGACCACTTCATTTTCCTCCACCTGTCGTTCTGACTGTGTGCCAATCATTGTGGATCTGGCACATTACGGCTGGGTTCGTCTGCAGTATTTCACACCAGGCACTTTAAACCCCTGCTCTGTGCAGAACTTGTGGGTGAACTGAAAAAACAAATACGCCTTCAGAGACAGTCCATTGGTTAGTTTTCTTATAGTGAATGTACTTTACCTAACACCACACCCCAAAAGGTGAAATGGCTAACTACCTTACCCACACAGTGTTTAGCCACTTTTTGGGTTGTTATTCCTCGAATCACATATCGTCTTCCTGTTGGTTCGTTAAGTTCACTAGAATGCACCACTGTCCCCCAGTTTGAGACTACATACACATATGTCTGAATGACAGACATTTGAATTAGGAAAGGGAAATGATGAAATCACTCACCTTGCACAAAGTACTCTCACTCATCCACATGTCGCAGATGCTCTTCACACCTCACTGAAGCTCAGCTATACTGAGCATATTATGCATTGGGAGAAACTACATTTGATTCTGGTGTTAAGCCCTGAGGAAGTACAATGTTTCTACTATTAATATTATGTCCCTTTCGTCTCAGCCAAATAGAAGATGAAATGGGTGAGAGGCACCCACTTGCCTTACTCAAACTGTGGCATCAAGCAGTCAGGCCTGCAAGATGAGTGGTTTGCCAAGCGAGTGGATTCTTCCTTAATTTATCGAGTAACATGAATTCTCGTATCTCACTATTTTAGTTACAAATTATCCTCCTGTATGAATAATACGCAACGGAAACACGCATCTGACTATCAGTGATTTATAGAACTCTGACTGTACACTACGCACCGGCAATACCACATTTACTTTTTTGTCTTTTATTTAACGGCTTTTATATAAATTCGGGACATTATGACAACATACAATTTAATGAAAAAGGCCACCAATCTCTTTCTTTTCACTATCTGGTTTATTCCTAAACACACAAATTCTACAACCTACAACAATATCCCATGAGAAATTCCGCCCAGTGGGCATGGCTTTATATTAGTGAATCTCTATATTATGGTCTCGTAATCTATTTACCGCAACAGTGCACTTTTTGGATAGGATGGTGGATCTTTTATTATATCTCACGCTTCGACTCTCACAATCATCCTCACGAAACTTTCCTCCAGATCGAGCGATACAGAAGGAACAAGCATAACCCACAAATCTTTCGAAACTACCTTGCTACTGTCCCATGCAAAACACACATACCCAAATTACATGACATACACCACACAACAATATGAAACACTACACAAAGAATGGTTACAACATTATCACTTTCAGCTTTCGCACTTCAGTTAATATTGATCCCAGTTTCACACGACACTGCCCCACTTTGTAATTCTACTTTCCTACTGTGAACTCTGGAGATAAACGCACGTCTTCCTGTGCAATGCAAGCCAAGTGGCGTTGCTGGATAGACGGCCGACTCACCTTGATTCTCTCTCAGAGTTTAAATCTAGCGTCACACGGAATGATATTTCTTAAATATTTCAACTTATGATACACACGCTATTTCTTAAATATTTCAGCTTATTGTACACACGCTAGTAATTCAGCTTAACTTAAGCACACGGAAGTATCTCAACTTATAACTACACGTGGTTTCATTGTGACCGTTGGTTTACTAAAATCCCCTTAAAATTACCTGCCTGACATTTAATTCTCCCCAAAAAAGTTCCCGAGATAGAGAAATTATTAATTCTAACTACTCTTAAATATTCCACATGCATACCATGCCTCCACTCTTTCATTACGGAGCACAACAAAAAACAGGTCTTTACAGCAGAAGGTCCAGCGGCAGAGTGCTGAAATATGGCCGTATTCCGGTTCTCTCGCACCTCTGTCGAAGTGAGAGAAGCACCTTGCTACCTTATTGGTCAGCCACATTTCAGGCGCTCAAAGCTCTGGTAAAATTTTCATCTCTTTGGTCTCACCAAAGGTAGCCAAAGGATCGACTCAAAGATGATCATATATTCCCATTCACTATCTGTGGTTAGCAGACGACCATACATTCATTCATTTCACAGATCTCACCAAACTGGATGTAGGGATTTATTTTGAGGGAGTGCACATGTGATCAATTAAATAAATAAGTTGTCATTCTTTCCCACACTGGTATCCGGCTTCGCTGTATTAATTGAAATTGAGTTACTTTACAAAAAAAATGTGTTGTTCTGACAAAAATATCGAAGTATTTCGTACCTATTTTCAATGTCGGGCGGTACTGTACCCTTTCATGGGAAACTACTCACTCTGAGCACGCTTCTCACATTTCTCACAGTTCCAATTGTTGACTTCCGTACAACTTTTCCTCTTTAAAGCTGAGCTGGGTATAAATAATACTTGTGGCATCATCTCGAAGTTGACGTTAAATCAACACATTGGAGACAATACCGTGTCTTCTGATGAGGTGCCCTAGAAACTTGGATATTTAAATCAAGAAGTAAATCATGATCAAGTCATAAAGTAATTTACATATCACTAAAGTACAAAGACGGAAAGGTGAAAACAATCCATTAATTAAGATATGTATTTTAGTTGGACACATTGCTATAAAGACACCTGCAATCACAAGATCACAAATCTGGGGCAAATCTCAACAGGTTTCAAATGAGGTAAATACCATCTTAACATTAGATAGTTTAAAATGTAGATGACATAAATAAACCCAACACAACTGGTTATAATTCTTGTTATGAACTATTCAGTAGACAACTGGTAAATTAAAAACAAAGTTGACTTCATTGTGAATGATGCTGTATGTATATATTTCGATGACGTTCCGGTACGTCGATCATGAAGCGAGACTATTTCATTTTAACTGCAGTCTTTTGGTGCTCAAACATTCTCTGCATAATACACTTTAATTTGGTGACATGGTTGTAGGTATGTTATGCCCGGATACAGAAATGGAAAATTAAGAATGCCTTCTAATCTACAGACAGTTCACTCAGTTTTTAGGTTGTTGATTCGCCAGCAATGCACCTTCTTTAAATCTCTTAGCGACCTTGCAGTACATGTTGCATTATTACATATATGCTTTGGGCAACTTGTCTTGATTCTGGTACGAGGATATTGACATTTCGAGTTGTAGATCCTCCACACAGTTTTCATCTCTGCCTTCAGGAGTGGAATATTATCTCATAGTCAACTTTAAACAAATGCCTTGTGAGAGTGTAGCCTTCCATCTTGTTTGTGACCCTAGGTAAGAAAACACTTCAAGCATTAAACAATAGACACTAGCGAATGGACTTTACGTCACAATACAATAAGAAATGGACAGGGACACTGCTATATGCATCTTTTACTCACTCACAGGGTAGCTGATCATCCAGGCTGACACCATCTACAAGGCTTTTGATGAGGCTCAGCTGCATTCAGGGTGGTCTTTTAAGTTGATATATAGTCCTTGCAGAAAATATTCATATGACAGAAGCTATGTTAAAAATATATGTATAATTGGTATTAATGCAGTTCCCAACGTCGAACATAGAAGTATACAACAATTTCTATGAGGTCAGTATCACAGTTAATGAATTTCTAGAAGCACATCATACTGCACATGTCACTTATCCCAGAATCTTACTTTTATTTCGAAAAAAAGGATGTACACATGACATCTCAATGCCAACTGCTGGCGCTCTACTCCACTGTGTGCTTTACTGTTAAAGCTCCCAGACTGTACATTCTTGCAAATGTCCAGCAATATATCGCTTCAACTTATGTGTGTCACCCCGCAGAGACACGGAGATTATGTCAGAAAAAAGCGACAAGTCACGGACCCTTTCCAACAGACGTTCTTCCAGCGTACTGTTCGTGACGGGAGCAAGGAAAGGGAGAACCGGGAAGGCGATAGTGGAACACCAACTGCCCTCCGCCACACACCGTAACACAATTTTCGGTGTATAGATGAAGTAGGGCTACTGTAACAACAGTGATAAGACACGAAAATTTGCCACCATCTGCTAACAACGTTCACAATCGGACTATGCATGGACTTCTGCATGGAAGGGTATCTCAGACAGCTGGATCTCTCAGTTGACAGGTGCAGATGAACTAAATATTGCCTCAATGGTGCGAAGATTTCAAATAAAGAAGGCAGTAAACACACACATAAAGTGAACACCCATAGAATTAGAAACATATTTGGTTCGATGGAACGGTCTGTACACAGATTAACAAACTCCTTTCTTCTGGTTGGGGGACTGTGAAACGATAGTATTTATGTTCCATCATCTTTCGGGCGTGCACTCGGGACAGCGACAATTCTTCTTGCGATACTTCGGCTGGAAACCTCCCAGCCATCTTCAAGGCGAGTCGGAGACTGAGTTCATAGCGTTTGCGCGTGCCTATTTATACGGAGAGTCACGTGAGACAAAGCTGCTGAGGATTGAAAGAACTAAATCTTTGCTCTAAGTAGGACGCTGATGACCTTAGTAAATCGAGACGGATCACAGCGACATGATAGGAGCGGTATTTCGGTATAATATGGCTGGAAAACCCGCTAGCTGCTCACCGACAGAAGCAAGAAATACGGAATAGAGCTGACAACTCGTCAACGTGCTAAGTGATGAAAGAGGGAGGGTCAAAACATTAACTGCAGCAGTATGCGGTCATGGGCACCCACTGCCAATTTTAGCAGAACGGACGCACGTGCACCGTGCCCCGTCGGTAGCGTAAATAACCGCGTCATCAGAATCGATTAAAGCTTACTCCGTCTACCGCAGAAATCAACACGCGCCTAGCCTCGCGTAAATAGACGCAGTGACGTGCCCATCTAGCTGCCTTTTTGCAACTCTCTGTGCCTTGTGGCATACACGACAGAGGTCGTCGCGACGCTGGTAGTGAATTATTCAGAACGCATGTAACTGCAGCTAACTCCTATTGGTTATCATGGGCTAAGCTTTCCTATCTCCCATTCTATTGGGATTGTTGCTGTACCTATACTACTGGAGTAACAGGCGGTGCACACGTTGTACTTTCATTCAGTATGGAAACTATTTGTTTCATGCAGTGCATTGCGAACAAGTATCTCAGTGAGAGCAAATAATTGTTTACAGCACTTAGAGAACGAAATATATCCTCGTATTTGGAATGTTTCCTTCAATTGTTTTTTTCTAATGAACAAAGTTGCAATAATATGAATTAGCCGTGTCTGCTGTTGGGCAATAGCTCAGCGAGTGTCTTCTTTAACATCATTAAATCCTTTTTATATATTACGTCATGAAATAAAAACACTTCAAAATATGTAATCAGGCTCAGAGACAGCTAGGTCCAATGTCAGATAAAATACATAATAAAGCAGAAAGACATACCGGCAGAGATCCAAACTCTTATGCTGAATACGAACATTGCCACATACGTTCTTTTATTAGCTAGAACAGGGGCTGTTGCGGTAACTTTTATCGTGTTTTTTCTGTTGTCATTTACTTCCACTTCTAGGCTGATATATTCCATGTCGAAGTCCTGAGCAGTGTCCGCTTAATGGTTCTCCATACACTTTACAGTGCATCATGAATTCCTATATTATTTCTGCTTGTTACTAAGACAGCGTATATTTAAGAACTTTTGGCTGTCAAATGCCTTAATACTGGGGCTATATTCACTGATCATTTTCTATCATTCCACGATCTGTCTCTTTGTGCCTGCGCTATTCATTACCGTAAGTCGTCATTCATGGCATCTGCGCTCATTTATTCAACCTACTTGCAACATCCTATAAATTATTGTGGTTGATGGAGTTTTCGCAGATAAAGACAGTTCATTAAATCTCTGGTCAGAGTGGTAAATCATGGACAGTCGGTTGTGTTTTCTTTCTAATTTGTAGCGTGAATTTTCGTGTGTGTTTTGTAAGGACAACTATATGTGGTGAAATCAATACAGTATTTTTCTGTGGAGTCTGCGGCTGTGTTCCAAAGTTTTCAAGCTGCGTTATGTGAAGCTGCTAGATGCTGTAGCTGAGCGAGGCTCCACGCAGTCACTGTGGCGTGATAGCAGCGGCGTGTGCTGTAGTCAGCAGCATCGGTAACGAGCGTACCTCTGGAGCGAGAGTGGCCCACTCGGGCCTTTATGACAACCTGTTCACTTGGCTGAGAAACGTCGGAAGCAGGATCTGGCTCGTTGGCGCAGTAGTTCGATCAATATCGAATTTTAATGCTCGATACCTCTCGTCATCGATACATATGAAAAGCTGTTGGTATACCCCCATTACGTTTTGTGGCAAATGGATACAACTGAAAATACTGCAGATTTGTAAGTTGGTTACGCATGCTCAGGTCCTCGTGCTGAGATTACAGTTACAAAATAAATGGCAGCTCTCACCCTAATTTGAATGAAACGAAACGGAAGAAGATCAGTAATGGACGTTACTTACATCATATCTTGAGAACTTCAGGGTATTTGTATCTTAATGTGCGTTATCTGCTTAGTTTGAAAGCTCTGCAAGGATTAAGTTCACTTGGGCAGGTTTTGACTATACTGACATAGTATGTTGTCTCTCTCTCCCACGTAGCAAGGTTTTACACGAAAATGCATATCGTAGCGGGCCCTTGCTAAAATATGAATCTCCATTTATCACCCATGCTACAGTGACAGATAGGACGGCCAAGTCTACTGGGAAGTGTTAACTGAAATTCCCAACGGGACTGGTATACTCGCGTTTACTCAAAACTACGTCCATTACGGTTCTGCTTCTTCCATCACACGGTGGAGTCAGGTTGCGTGAGAAACTAGAAATATTTCCCTTTATCTACAGAAAGCTAGTAGCTTGAGCTTTCATGCTGTGTGCGATTAATATGAACAGAAACC
This sequence comes from Schistocerca nitens, assembly GCF_023898315.1. Classification (NCBI taxonomy): domain Eukaryota; kingdom Metazoa; phylum Arthropoda; class Insecta; order Orthoptera; family Acrididae; genus Schistocerca; species Schistocerca nitens. Next base: position 254,309 of record NW_026045886.1, read on the forward strand.
ATCTTCCGGTAGTACAGACAAGTACGTGAAGAGCAAGCGGGCACTGAGCCAAGTGGTGGCCGTCGTGTGCCGCCAGAGGTGTGCGGGGGAAGCCACGTGGGCGGTGGTGTGGCGGCGCTACCCACAGCGGCCGACTTCGTTCGCATTTCCTAACTAGAGGGTGAAAAGACGTTTACCCGTCAGTAGGTGTATCATCCTACAGTGTACAAATCTTTAACAGCACGCTTCTGGCCCAGTGGCCTCTAATCTGACGAAAATATGGTGATCTTTATTAGTTTCCTGTTTTATAATAAATTCTCCTTACTACAAGATAATAATCAGCCACCTCGAGTCTAGATGGAATTCAACTGCTGCCTCTGTGTGAGAAATCTAAGCTTAAAGTAATACTCATCGCTTGGTTTACAAGTATGGTTCGAACACAACTTGTTCAAGTTTCAATTGTTGACTAGAACGTTAGCTGTTTTGATGCAATATTTCATCTTCATGTAGGTAATATTAGCTGCCATCAGAAGTAATAGCAATGGGTAACGTTTTACATTTGTATTACACGGTATTACATGTATAGCAATTTGCTCATGGCAATATAAACCACTGACTGAAAAAACATCTAGTAATACTTGTTAAGAGATGGAACTGCACTGGGCGTGAAGCATTGTAGGAAGAAAGGAAACAGTCACGTACTGGTAACAGTCACGTACTGGTAACAGTCACGTACTGGTAACAGTCACGTACTGGTAACAGTCACGTACTGGTAACAGTCACGTACTGGTAACAGTCACGTACTGGTAACAGTCACGTACTGGTAACAGTCACGTACTGGTAACAGTCACGTACTGGTAACAGTCACGTACTGGTAACAGTCACGTACTGGTAACAGTCACGTACTGGTAACAGTCACGTACTGGTAACAGTCACGTACTGGTAACAGTCACGTACTGGTAACAGTCACGTACTGGTAACAGTCACGTACTGGTAACAGTCACGTACTGGTAACAGTCACGTACTGGTAACAGTCACGTACTGGTAACAGTCACGTACTGGTAACAGTCACGTACTGGTAACAGTCACGTACTGGTAACAGTCACGTACTGGTAACAGTCACGTACTGGTAACAGTCACGTACTGGTAACAGTCACGTACTGGTAACAGTCACGTACTGGTAACAGTCACGTACTGGTAACAGTCACGTACTGGTAACAGTCACGTACTGGTAACAGTTATTACTTGTAAATGCGACATTTTTTCTCTGTAGCTACTCAATGGTACTAATGAAATTGAATGAGATGGCAGTCAACTTTTTCAAATTATGTTCAAATTATGGCGCAAGAAGTGGTTTCTGATTTACTCTCGAGTGGAGCACTACTTGCGTTCTTCATGTATATTGAACACTTGCATTGACTTGCGACCGCATGCGTTTTTGAGAAATGGATTGCTATGAAGCATTTGAGAGGTATTTTGGTACATTTAGCGTCTATTTCACTTACAGTTACATTATGCAGACTGATTTGATTTCCTGTATGCCTCGTCGAGTTTTTTTTATTTCCCTGGACTGCATGAATTGAAGCTATACAATCTGTTCATAACAACTGATTTTTAGCTTTTCTGTTCATGACCAAGTGTAAGTGGTAGCAATGTCTAACATACCTTTTGACTGCTACATCACCAAGTTGCTCATACTTTTACTTTCTCCTGTAACTGGCAGATATCTGCCACAACAGAGAGCGTTTATTAATTAGCTCACACGTTATCATTTACATCTTTGATCCTATTTTCCTCTGCTATACCTGCTGCTGCTGATTGCTTGCTTGATACTGTGACTTATGGCAACTAGGAGTATGGACGAGCACAAGCAACACTTGCCATTTTTTAGCATAACAGCATGCACGTCTCGCACTCAGTTCCGTCTGGCTAATGCATCTTACAGTTGAATGATTCGTATATTTCTTTTCCTATTTTGATACATCACTACATCTTTCTCATTTTTAAAGCATAGCGAAGATGTGCTGATATCCCATCTTTCTTGTTTTCCTGCTTTTCGCGCAATAGTTTGATGCACTCGCTCTAGGCACCCATTGGCTTTAGAATGGAAGGGCGTAGTTCGCCATTTTTTGATACGCAACATTTTGCAAACTTGTGCAAACACTGTCAACATAAAATCTGAGCCTTGAGCAGTGAGTACTGCGTCAGGACTTTCGAACGGCAATACCAAGTGACTGGCAAAGGTTCAATCAACAGTTTCAGCGGTCGTATCTCTAAGTAGTGTCAAAATTAAGTAACTTGAAAAAAGAACATTAATTGACAATACGCCTATTATCCTCGGTGCTTCGTGGCATTGGGCCACAGATATTCTAAGCCATAAGCCACAATCTGAAATGGTTTTGATGCTTCTGTAATGTTTGTAAAGGAACTTTAAAGGAACTTTATCGTGTGTGTGTGTGTGTGTGTGTGTGTGTGTGTGTGTGTGTGTGTGTGTGTGCGCGCGCGCGCGCGCGCGCGTGGTATCACAACACTCTTATTCGTTGTTACAATTCCTTATGTATTGCTACTTTGTTACCCAACATGGTCTTGCAGTACAGTATACCATCTTGTGTAATGAATCAGAGACTGATGCACACTGGTGACATTCTGTATCTTCAGCGATTCTTTCAATTCTTCTGTTGAAACATCTGATTGTGCATTTCTAACCTCTCTATTCAGGCCATCAGCATTGTTGTGTAGGCAGCCAGACTTATACCTAACTGTGTTATATTCTACCAATTTTAATGCCCATCTAGTCAAGCTGCTACTGGGGACAACATCCATACTGAAGCAGTGTGGTCCATATCCACAGGTAACTGATGTACATACTAGTAACATTTAATGTAATGAACTCCAAACAGGAGAACTACCAGCTCCTTCCCTGTACTACTTTAACGCATTTTGTCACGAGCTCAATTGTCTGGAGGGGTAATCCCATGGACTTTCTCCACCATTATATTCCTGACTTAAAACCACTCCAGCGGTTTAGTCTGATGCATCCAGTTTTTCCAAAACTGGATATATTAATAAAGCTGAACTAGTCAAGATTTATTTTCCTCACTGCCAATACATGCTCTTCTGTTCACTCAAATACTGCATCTTTCTTTAGTAATTTTGTTAACAGTTTTGCTGTTACAGCATAATCCTGCACAAAACCCCTGTAATAATTGGGTAAACTTTGTGAAGATTGTAACTAACATTTCTGACGGTTGTAAAATTATCTTCTGTTTCAATTAATCTAGGATCTGGGTTGACTCCATCTCAACTGATGTGCCCCAGCTACTGAACCTGTGAAGTACAAACGAAAGTTTTTCTCCATTTGATCTCAAGAGTTCACTTTTCAAACTAGTCAACACACTTCTTAATAGTTCAGCATGCTTTTCAATTGATTTTGCAAAAATTACTATCTCACCGAGATACTCAAGACACACAGTAGGATTTAAACGTGGTATCAAGTCGGTAAATTCTCACAATTGGCAAGCGCATTTCGTAGACTAAACTCCGTGTATAACAATTCACACAGTCCAGATGGGACAACAAAAGCAGTTTTCTGTCTATCATGGTGCAATCTGAATCTGACGATATGTAGAACGCGATTCCAGGCTGATGAATTATTTGGAATTTTCTAAGGTCTCGTCGATACATAGCAGAGGTTACATATCCAGCATGGTAACCTTGTTTACCGCTCTCAAATCAACACAGACAACACGCTTTTTGCCCACTGATTGACTTCCCTGGGACAATGACAATCCGACAGGCACACAGGCTTGCAAAGGGTTGAATTACCCTTGCAGCCAATTGCTGTTGAATCCCATCTTCTACAGGAGATTGTAATTGACTGGGTAAACGATACGTCTTCTGCGCAGTTGGTCTGGCGTCTTATGTCGTATGACTTCAGTTGCTGGCAAATATTGCCTTTCCTCGAATAACCACACTTCTATTTGAACTTGTTTCTTATCGAGAGTGCCGGTGCAAAAACCGGCCTGACAGGTAACTACTTATGTCTTCTCTCTTGACACTGTTTCTGGTTCGAAACGTCTCTTTGCGTAAATTCTTCGCCACTGACTATTACTGTGTTCAGTTGGAGCTTGTGAGTTAGACCTCTACATTCACATGTTTCTCACAAATGAGACGCATGCTCATTGTCCAGACAGTGGTCTGTATCACTGATCCAAACAGTGCTCGTCCTATAATGTATCACAGCTTTATAGCATGCTAGGAAATCATTTCCTAAGACACAAATCCCACCCACGTTCCCTTACTGCTTCCATATCAAAGACATTTTTTCCCTTCAGTGTGCAGGTATGTTACACTGGTACCTGCAGGAATGATTATCTTGTCTCCAAGTCTGCCTATATTGTAGCGTGGCCGTTTTAGCACACGTTTGTCGTTATTGGCAACAAAAAGAACACGAATCTGAGCTCCTGTGTGTACAAGAGTTTGGCAGTCTTTCCTCTGAGCTTTACCTCAAACTCATTGGTCTCCCCTTTTTATACGGTTCATATATTCCACTGGGGACTAACGTGGGTGGCAGTGGAGTAGCACTCCGGTTTCAATATTTTTTCGTTGCCTGCCGGAATGCTCGTCTTGGGGGAATTCGGCCACTTAGTTTGCTGACAACGATCCTGTATGGTATTTCTCAACATGAAGCCCAGCAGCGCTCGGCCGGATGGTTCGGCTTCTTACGCCTTTGGCAATTCGTGTCTTTTATGAAATACGTCGCGCTTCGCTGGCACGTGTGGGGCGTATACGAATCTTCCCCTTCATCGAGTAATAGAGCAAGTCTGACTGCTTCGTGCAGCAGGGTGGGGCCGGCTGCCTTTACCTTACTCCCTATTTGTGAACTGATTCCGCGGAAGAACACATCGGTTGCTCTCGCTTATGTTCCTAATTCTGTCTGCAGATGCTTTAAAGTCCTCCCCACTTTTCTAAGCGTGGACAACCCATCACGGTAATTGCTAATTCCACGGTTGACGGAATAGCACTGTGGTAACCGCTTCGCCAGTAACTCAAAAGTGGGTGTTTCCCGCAATGTGTCTACTGATTCAATACAACTTCGCCATCGCCCGGAAACTTCAGCTGGGTGGCATTTGACAAAAAATTGTCTCGCCATGCCCATGTACATCCCACTTCCCTGACGTTTGGGAAATGTTACTTTTTCGCCTGGCTTTCCAGCAGAAGAAGGTACAAAAGTTATGGTTGGAAGCGTAACGTATATGTCTGGTACGTATTTTTCTGTTTCATCTATTGGAGCTCTTGAGGGCCTGGAGTTGTTACCGCACTTACGGCAGCTCCGGCTTCACGTTCGAAAGTTATCGCGTTAAGCTGTTCCTGTAGCTCTATTTTTTCTATTGACTGACTGCTTATCTGCTATTGCAGTAAAGTAATGAGATCGGGCTCGTTCGGGGCGGCAGTCGCAGCATCGGAAGCCGATTCGGTCCTCTCCGCTGTTTGGGGAGGACGTAAATCAGGCATGACTACAAAACTGGGACTGGGACCGAGAAGATTTACCCAATAAAGGTATCACTATTCTAGGTAATGTTAAGATCCAATTGGTTCGAATGGCTCTAAGCACTACGGGATTTAACATCTGAGGTCATCTGTCCCCTAGACTTAGAACTCCTTAAACCTAACTTGAAACGGCCGCTAAACTCGCAGGGCAGAACAGGTGACTAGGATTGTGGAAAGGGCCAAATAAGGTGGCAGTGAGTATCACTTCAAAATAGTAATTTAATAACACATTTAAGCCAAAACGGCACATAGCCGAACCTTTACGAGTTTCAAAATCCAATTCTTTCACGGCGGAAGGCCTCCAAACAAGAAATCTTAAAAATCAACAAGATAAATTTCAAGTGACTAGACACGCAGCTAAAATTGCAAATAAATATTGTAACCGCAACTAGGCTGAAAGCCTCAAGGCAAAAGTCGATACAACAAACATATGCAAGGTGCAATACAAATGCCTGATGGCCACAATTAAATTTCAAAATTTTAAAATATATTACCATAATCCTTTAAGGCAGAGGGCCGCCATGTTTTCCCTGATGGGGAAATTTTGAGAGAGGTTTTAAGCGGCTGAAGGCTCACAGTGGATCAAAAAATACCTTGAACCTTAACGTTTTAAGTGGCTGACAGCGCACTAAATGAAAAGATAGCACAACAGTAACTTTCAGCAACATATCCACTTGCCAGAATTCCAACTTACTGATACAGGCTGAAGGCCCTTGATTTACATAAAGAATAAAATTATATACTTTTTTTACTTGCTCCAGCCACGTTCAAACTGACTGGCAGTCCGAACTCGTGACCCAAACTCGCTTACAACAGACAACGACCGGGAAGGAATAGCAGTCGATCAAAGATACTACGAGAGGGGATATACTGATACGCGCCGCTAGCGCCGCTCACGATCAGGCAAAACAGCAACTCAGTGACATCAGTAACTTAAATTATTGTAGTGAGGTGGAAGTGAGTTAAAAACAGGATGTAAAATAGATGATGGGGAGGGCGGAGGGGGAAGATGAGCCATGCACGGCTCATAACTAACTTAAGGACACACCCGCACACTCACACACCCAAGGCAGGATTCGAACCTGCGACCGCAGCAGCAGCACGGTTCCAGACTGAAGCGCCAAGAACCGCTCTGCCACAGCGGCCGGCTGGTAAGATTCCTCAGCGGAAGTTCGCCAGGGTTGTTAACAAGCAGACTTCATTGCAGCGACACTCGCATCACACGGAGGTGGCTTCGGCGACGGCGGCCGCGCGAGAGGCGGCTGACCCGTCACAGCAGCCAGCGGCAGCGCGAGGTGCTGCGCGGCACGCGACTACTGCTGTACTTGCGGCGTGGGACGAGGTGTAGCGGCGCGTGGCCGAATAGTGCACTCCCACTTGCCGTCAGAGCCTGACCCGTAGTCGGGGTCGGCCCCAGACGCGTCCAGCGAAAACAGCTAAGCGGCCCGCGGAAGACAACCGCTAGGCATTTCTGTGGTTGCCAGCACATAGGAACAGCAGGAGAATACCGACTCTGGTAGAACTGTGAAAAGATCTCACTCGATGAAACCACTTTGTACATATCGGGGAGAACCGGTATGGTTTTCCTACACGTGAAGTGAGAAGGGATATGATTCAGAGAAAAATGGGTTTTATTCTCAAAAATTACTACTAAAGGGTGCAATATTCACGAAAATGGACAACGGCCACAGACGAAGAGCACTTCGCTCCCAATAGGAATGACAGGAGGACACGTCGAGACGGTGAAGGAGCTAGCAGGCAAAAGAGCGACCCGCTGTGGCAGCCGCTACCTCGTCCACCCTTTTGCGTACATCACGTGATGACAAACGGTCTACCATTTGCGGGTTTGTGGCAGGAAGTTGGCACCTCTCACTCAGCAATACCGTGGTGGCGTCCCTACCTCAGAGTAATAGCGTGGGAACCGGCCACGAGTACTGCAGAGTTGTTCACAACTGCTCACGATACTGCCTTAGGCTAAGTTAAAATGATGGAAGTGATATACAATAAAAATATTACCATCATTAGGCGTCACACGATGTACAGTATCCACAACCAAAGGTATTAAATTTCCCGAAAAGGCTCTAAATGCTAATCTAAGGGCTATCAGTACTTTTTCAATCTCTTGCGCTGAAGAAATGCTGATTGTCCGTAATGAGTGCCCATGCTTGCTATACAGTTTTGCTTCGAATTTTCGTCCCCGCCATACGTTTGAATACTGACCATTCCTGCTGGGACATGCAACCGCATAGCGAAAAAGTAATTCAAAGAAATTGGCACATATTCTGCGTGAACTTCAACTGATACGAACAACAGAACTTCAATGTAAATACATTTAAGATCAATATTCATCATTTGAGTTACGTACAACTTCACATTAATTCCATTGTGCGTCGTCCAGATTGTAACAATGTCGATGCAGGCTTGCTCCTTCGCTGCTCGCGCAAATTCCTCTTGTCTTCTCCGAACCTCCCGATGCAGGATTTTCTGGCGCGGATGAAAAGAACAGACAGGTGTGGTCGATGCGAATATATGAATAAAAATTTACCTTCCCAATAAATTTTTTAATGACACCTTTTAATGTACGCTTGAAACATTCGTTTTTAAACAATTCAGGTATAGTGGATGTCGTCATACGCCCGCTCGCTACCACTCAGAGACAAAGGGATGAAGATACAGAAATTAATCAAATGAAGAGCGCGTCTCTTCTTTCTTGTATCAAAACATCTCTGCCACAAGGTAACTAATTAATTTACCTTTGCCTTCGCGTATATATAGCTTACTTGTACAAAAGGAAAAGAACGAAGAAAGAACAAGTTATTCGACTGACGAGGGGGTATTGAAGCGGTCACGTTTAACATTATTAACATAGCTAAATACAGTAAATAAGGTAATTATTGAACCAACTGTTACAGACAGAGCGTACTTACATGTCAGTACAAGCACAGAGACTGAGTAGGCACGAAGAAAAACCAACTGACATTTCACGCGTTTTTAGCGGCATGAACCCCGTTTAAGACTGTTGTGATTTCGTTAAATACAAACGTCCTAATGGGTCATTACAGAGTTCGCTGGTTTCGTATCAAATAGGGCTCCGATAAAATATTTCACCTAAAACATTCAGAAACAAACTGTCTTCGTTGATCATCATCCATTACACAAAAAACGAAAGGTAACCATTTGATGTGTTACACCGAACAAGTCGTCTGGCCGTAAATTAAACTAATTACCTAGGAATTACATTATGAACAACCAAAATTGGAAGCGAGACAGAACGTTGTGGGGAAGGCGAACCGAAGACTGCCTTTTACTGGCAGAACACTTACAAGATGCAACAGATGTACTAAAACTACCTACACTATACTTGTCCATCCTCCTTTTGAATACTAATACGCGGTGTTTAATCTTTACCATATAGGACTGTGAGTAAATCGAGAAAATGAAAAGGGCAGCACATTTTGTACTATCGAAAAATATGGGGAGTGTCATGGACATGGTACAGGGTTTGTGTGGATATGATTAAAAGGAAGGGGTTTCTGGTTGCGGCGGGAGCTTCGCACCTGATTTCAACACCAGCTATCTCTTCCTACTGACAATATTTCACGCGTTGCTCCAGAGTGGAGTAAGAGAATTATTGTGAAGGTGGTTCGATGAACCCTCTGCCAGGAACATAAATGTGAGTTGCAACGTAGCCATGTAGATGTCGACACCAAGTGTGGAGTGTGCTATCATTTATTAGCGAAATACCAACTAAGGGAAGACAAAATCCCTTTTTATTGATTTTTGTGCAGCTTTGCAAGAGCAAACATATCTGTCGAAAAACTGGCAAATCTCGTATCCCGATCATTTTTAGAAATGTACACACATCATATATCGGATCTCAGCCCAGTAAAAATATATGCACATTTATGGGAAGAAATGTTTATTATCGTTAGTTTACACGTGCTCCCCTTTAAAAATACGTACAATTTTTTTGTTTTTCACATTGCGTCAGAGAACTCTGTCGATTTGACCTTGTGAAGTTCTTGGAAGAATATCTGACTTGAATGGACTTCCAGCAATGTCGAATTTTATGAAGGTAATCGAACTCTTCTCAATATTGTCATTTACGCGTTAGGTGAAACTCGAAAGATCTTGGAAAACTCACAACATGAGTGTTTCTGTTGACGGAACGACTGACTGTTTTGGTTTATATTGCTATTTTGATAGCCAAAAATTTAATTGAGGACAGGTCGGATCACCTTCATATATTGTGTTGCAAATCTGCAAGGCAATTTCTAATTTAAAAAATGAGCGCAATTGCAAACGAAAACATTCGTGTAGTGTAAACACTTTGATCCGACCAGGTGCCATGGCTACATTCGGCAGACGTCTGTAGACTTTCTGGCTACCTACAGGTTTAGTTTAATTTCTCACTTCGGAGGGTATGATATTCACCAAAAGCTGCTTTGTGTTCTTTCACGTTACTTCCTAACTTCAAAGCTGTGTGTGACATTTCTGCTATTGCAGATGATCAAGAAGCTCATGTAAACTGCATTGCACGAAGTGAAACTTATTCTCCACACACCATCCATCAACTTCCAAAGTCGAGTTTTAAAATGTCGCAGTGTTCAGTTTTGGTATCTTTTAATAATACCGCGACCAATACTTTCAAATAAGAAATGCGTCCTATTTTTAAGCCTCGTATTTATGATAAACACCGGGAAAGCATTTGTAAAACTTTTAACGTAAAGCAAGTTACATTCTTAGCACAGGCGTTACATCCTGTCGTCTAGTTCTTCATATACAGTACGTTAAAATTAAGTTCAAATACGCTTATATCCTTCTCAAAAAGGCAAGCAGACAATATGAAAGGTTCTAAAATTCTGACAGCGTTGTTTAAATCTTATGCTGACTTTATTCCTATTGAACGTATTTTGGGAATACCTGTCCCTGTTGCCGCATTTAGAGAGACAGTACCCGATCTATCTTTGTCACCAACACCTATTCTAACCAAGTGGCGTGCCTCTTATCTCTTGTTTTACTGGGATAAGGTTGAAGTCAAGAAGTGACCGTGAATACCCACGCATTTATGGGAGAACCAGGTCTACCACATATGGACTAATCATTGCTGAAGGTTGAAGAATCTTTGTAGTTATCGTAGATGAAGTGGATGCTGCAGCAAAAGGTAAGAAGAACAAAGTTATCGTTTCAAATCCTGACCCTCTCTGGAACCCACAAAGAGAATGGGGAAAATGTAAAAGATTTTAAATTTTAACAGTTTTTGTTTGGAAATTCGTGGATTAAGTATGCTCATGTCTGTGTGTGACTTAACGTAATACTGAACTTCAGAGACGATTTTTATGTTTTTAAATACCGTCAATTTCATGAAATACTGAAAATCGAATTTGTTCCCCCTGGGACCAGACGGGAAGCCTACATTTGTGTCTTTCACCATGAACCGTGAGCCAGGTTATCCATTTAGAAATGCAGATCTTACTTTACCCAACTATCTTTGGATAGTTCATCTAAAGCATCTTTTGTAGCTGTCCTTCACCCCAGAATCTAACGCACCTCGTTTTCAGCAGTCACTGGTATTTCTCAGCTAACTCTTCTGTATCGATTCCGTTGTAAAGTGGCTTTTATGTAAACACTATCGAAAAAAAGAGTGCACCTCATTTGGATAAAATGTAAGTTATTGAAATTGGTGTAGTTCCTTACATGAATCACTGTCGCAAAGAAATATCGGTCTCTAAAGGCTTTCTCCAAGTTGTCATCCGAACCGACAATACTAGGAGCGATCCCAAACTTACTTCCCTCATGTTTCTCTCTGCATCCTACATTCCCAAAACTACGGTAAGAGTACTTTCTTCTTGCCTGTTTGCACTTGTTGGCTTGGGCTTCAACAATTTTATCCCATTTTCTTCCGATTTATTGGTGCAGATTTAAAATTCTCCTCGCTTATTATCAAGACCTTCCTTGCATTTTTTGGCAGTTTTTAACCTCAAATTAAATCTCATCTTTGAAATCCTTATTTTTAAAATTCTTTGAACTATACATTGACCGTAACATCAGAAATTTTCTATAATGCTCGAGATTCCAGTAACCACATGACCCTGAGTTAAATATTCCTTCCATTACCAGACAAATCATTCATTATTATGGTATTATCTTTGAAATAGTGGCCAACAGATTTAACAATACCTATGCCCCACAAAGTTTTTTTTTGTTATTTTTTTTTATGGCGCAAAACTGCTATGGTCATTAGCGCCCGGTCCGTGACTTACGAAACAGTAAAAAACGACAGTGGAAACCAGCAGCAATGGGAACGAAAGTCATAAAATTGGAGAAACTAAAAGCAGAAGGAAGGCTTAAAAATCCACTACAGAAAGGGGTTGGTTGTCCCCAAAAAGGCTTCAAATGACTGACGTCATTTCGCTGGCACTAATAAACTCGAGAACGCGATCGGCTGAGCGCGTGTCATCTGCTAAAATCGACGATATATCAGGCGATAGCTGTAGACGGGCGCGTAACGGATTAAAAGAGGGGCACTCAATTAAAAGGTGTCTTACCGTCCACAGCTGAGAGCAGTGGGGACAGAGTGGGGGAAGATCGCCGCTTAAAAGATGTCGATGGCTAAAAAGACAGTGCCCTATCCGAAGTCTAGTTAAAATTACCTCCTCCCGACGAAGCGTTCGGGAGGAAGAGGTCCAAGCACAAGGAAGAGCTTTCACGTTCCGCAATTTATTATGGTGAAGTGTCGACCAATGCGCGTGCCATAAATGAACAACACGATGACATAAAACGCTCCGTAGATCGGCGAAGGGAATCGATTGGATAGCTGGCCGAAGAAGAGAGACTGCAGCCTTGGCTGCAATATCGGCCGCCTCATTTCCACAGATACCAACGTGTCCCGGGAGCCAGAGGAACGCCACCGAGACGCCCCCCAGGTGCAGCAAGCGCAGACAGTCCTGAATCCGGTGGACCAGAGGGTGCACAGGGTAAAGAGCTTGGAGACTGAGGAGAGAGCTGAGAGAATCTGAGCAGATTACGTACTGTATCCGCTGATGGCGGCGGATGTAGTGGACAGCCTGGAGAACAGCGAAAAGCTCCGCAGTATAAACCGAACACTGGTCGGGAAGCCGAAAGTGATTTGGGGCGTCGCCAACAATATAGGCACTCCCTACACCCAACGATGTTTTCGAGCCGTCGGTGTAAATAAATGTGGCGTCCGTCATTTGTGCACATAGAGCAGCAAATACCCGACGATAAACAAGTGAAGGGGTACCATCCTTGGGAAATCGACAAAGGTCACGGAGCAGGCAGATCCGGGGACAGAGCCAAGGCGGTGCTGTACCCCAAGTTGTCAAGAAGGTTTTAGGAAAGCGGAAGCAAAGAGAATGGAGCGGTTGACGGAAGCGGACTCCCGGGGGTAGTAGGGAGGAGGGGCGGCCTGCATACCCTACATCAAAGGAGGCGTCGAAAAGAATGTCATGGGCTCGATTAGCAGGCATGGAAGACAGATGGCTAGCATAACGACTCCGAAGGACTGCTCGCCGATTGTACAGCGGAGGTTCAGCAGTCTCAGCATAAAGGCTTTGCACAGGGCTGGTGTAAAAAGCTCCAGACACTAAACGTAATCCACGGTGGTGGATAGAGTCGAGACGCCGAAGAATAGACGGCCGAGCAGAGGAGTAGACGATGCTTCCATAGTCCAATTTCGAGCGCACTAAGGCGCGATAGAGGCGGAGAAGGACCACTCGGTCCGCTCCCCAGGCGGTACCATTCAGGACACGGAGGGTGTTGAGGGATCGCAGACAGCGAGCCGAAAGATAAGAAACGTGGGAGGACCAGCACAGTTTTCTGTCAAACATAAGACCCAAGAATTTAGTGACCTCTGGAAACGGAAGGTTGACAGGTCCTAGATGTAAGGAGGGTGGAAGAAACTCCTTACGTCGCCAAAAATTAACACAAACGGTCTTACTGGGAGAAAAACGGAAGCCGGTTTCGATGCTCCAAGAGTGGAGGCGATCGAGACATCCTTGAAGACGTCGTTCAAGAAGGCTGGTCCGTTGAGAGCTGTAGAAGATCGCAAAATCGTCCACAAAAAGGGAGCCCGAGGCATCAGGAAGGAGACAATCCATAATTGGATTTATGGCAATGGCAAACAGTACCACACTCAGCACGGAGCCCTGGGGTACCCCGTTTTCTTGGGAGAAAGTACGGGAGAGAGTAGTGTTCACCCGCACCCTAAATGTGCGCTCTGCCATAAATTCGCGAAGGAAAAGGGGCAGCCGGCCTCGAAAGCCCCAAGAGAACAGTGTGCGGAGGATGCCTGTCGCCTGTCCTCCAACAGGTATCGTTTGCTCTCTCCAGATCAAAAAATATTGCTACTGTTTGGCGTTTCCGGAGAAAATTGTTCATGATATAAGTGGAGAGAGCAACAAGATGGTCAACTGCAGAACGATGCTTTCGGAATCCGCATTGGGCTGGTGTTAAAAGACTGCGGGATTCCAGCCACCAAGCTAAACGGTAATTCACCATACGCTCCAAAACCTTACAGACACTACTCGTGAGAGAAATGGGGCGTTAGCTAGAGGGGAGATGTTTGTCTTTTCCAGGTTTCGGAACGGGAACGACGATAGCTTCCCGCCATCGTCTGGGAAAAGTACTGTCGGTCCAAATTCGATTATAAAGGCGAAGGAGGTAACGCAGACTATGGGTTGATAAATGCAGCAACATTTGGACGTGGATACCATCCGGTCCTGGGGCGGAGGAGCGAGAAGAAGAGAGTGCATGTTGGAGTTCCCGCATGGAGATAACAGTATTGTAGCTTTCGCGATTTTGAGAGGAGAAAGCAAGATGTCGCACTTCCGCTGCACGTTTCTTCGGGAGAAACGCTGGCGGGTAATTAGAAGAGCTCGAAATCTCAGCAAAGTGCTGACGCAATGAGTTAGAAATTGCGACGGGGTCCACTAATGTATCATGAGCGACAGTGAGCCCAGAGACCGGGGAGAAACTAGGCGCGCCTGAGAACCGTCGGAGCCGACTCCAAACTTCCGAGGAGGGAGTGAAGGTGTTAAATGAGCTAATAAAGAATTTCCAGCTTGCCTTCTTGCTATCGCGGATGACGCGACTGCATCGCGCACGGAACTGCTTATAGCGGATACAGTTGGCCAAAGTAGGATGGTGGCGGAAAATGCGAAGAGCACGTCGCCGCTCACGTATTACGTCACGGCATGCCTCGTTCCACCAAGGAACTGGGGGGCGCCGGGCCAATTCGGAGGTGCGTGGTATTGAACGTTCCGCAGCTGTAAGAATGTCGGTAATATGTGTGACCTCATCGTCGACGCTGGGAAAGCGACGGTCATCGAATGTCGCTAGCGACGAAAAAAGTGTCCAATCGGCCTGGGCAAACTTCCAGCGTCGCGGGCGCATATATGGCAGTTGAGGCTGCAGTCTAAGGACACATGGAAAGTGGTCACTCGAGTGTGTATCATCAAGGGCGAACCATTCGAAGCGCCGAGCTAGCGGAACAGTACCGACCGCAAGGTCTAAATGAGATAAATTTGTCGTGGAAGCAGACAAAAATGTGGGGACCCCAGTGTTGAGGCAAACTAGATCCGCTTGGTGGAAGACGTCTAGCAATAGGGAGCCACATGGACAAGGATGTGGAGATCCCCAAAGCGGGTGGTGGGCACTGAAGTCCCCAACCAGCAAATAGGGGGGTGGAAGCTGACCAAGAAGATGAAGGAGATCAGCTCGTGCCATTGGTGTGGACGATGGAATGTATACAGTACAAAGAGAGAACGTGTATCCGGAAAGGGAAAGACGGACGGCGACAGCTTGGAATGAAGTGTTTAAATGGATTGGGTGATAATGGAGAGTATCATGGAGAAGAATCATGAGTCCTCCATGTGCTCGAGTGCCTTCAACAGAGGGGAGATCATTTTGGACGGACTGAAAATGAGGGAGAACAAAGTGGTCATGGGGACGCAGCTTTGTTTCCTGAAGACAGAAGATGACCGGCGAGTAGGATCGCAAGAGGATCGACATTTCATCCCTATTGGCTCGAATACCGCGGATATTCCAGTGGATAATGGACATAGGGTGAACAGAAAATGGAGGAATGTGACCAAGGTCGCTGTCAACTCCACGACTGCTCAGAGCTTGCGACCGACAGCATGGAATGGCATTCAGCCGAAAGCAGAAGATCCTGATCCATAAGTTGGTCAGGAGCAGCTCCTGCCACCAGCGATCGGCCGGTTGATCGGCCGCCAGCAGTGCGCCTCGGCGACACAGAAGACGGCCAAGGGCGATTTCCGCCAGGTGGTGCTGAATATGGGACACGTCTTGGCGGAGAAGGAGAGGAACTGGGTTTCTTTGTAGCCTTCTTGGAAGTATGATGTTTAGATGAAGGAGGAACTGATGGTTGGGAAGTTACGGTACGTAAAATCTCTTCACGAGTATACTCTTTTTTCGAAGTCTTGGTGTCTGACTTTTGGGCTCGAGATTTAGCAGAACCCGACGAAGGGTGAGCCAAAGAGTGGGCAGGCGAAAGTGGTGAGGTTGAACGGGCGATCTTTGCGCTGGCCGATCTGACGACCGTGGTACTAAAGGTGAGGTCGCAAGTCTGCATGGCCGCCTCCTTTGTTGGCCGAGGAGAAGCAAGGACAGTGCTGTATTTTCCTGTCTGAGGCACGGTGGGCTGTCGACTGGCGAATAATTTTCGAGCAGCAAAGGTCGACACCTTTTCCTTCACTCTAATTTCCTGGATGAGCTTTTCGTCCCTAAAAACGGGGCAATCTCGAGAGGAAGCAGCGTGGTCACCCATACAGTTGATGCAGCGAGGGGATGGAGGTGGACAAGCACCCTCATGGGCATCCTTGCCACACGTAACACATTTGGCCGGATTGGAACAGGACTGGCTGGTGTGATTGAAACGCTGACACCGATAGCAACGCGTAGGGTTTGGGACGTAAGGGCGAACGGAAATTATCTCATAGCCTGCTTTGATTTTCGATGGGAGTTGAACTTAGTCATATGTCAAGAAGACAGTGCAGGTTGGAATGATGTTCTTGTCAACCCTTTTCATAACCCTATGAACAGCCGTTACGCCCTGGTCAGACAGGTAGTGCTGAATTTCTTCGTCAGACAATCCATCGAGGGAGCGTGTATAAACGACTCCACGCGAGGAATTTAAACTACGGTGCGGTTCCACCCGGACAGGGAAGGTGTGGACCAGAGAAGTACGCAGCAATTTTTGTGCCTGGAGGGCACTGTGTCTTTCTAACAACAGGGTGCCATTCCGTAATCTGGAACAAGACTTTACAGGACCTGCAATTGCGTCGACACCTTTTTGAATAATGAAAGGGTTGACCGGGGAGAAGTCGTGACCTTCGTCAGACCGAGAAACAACAATGAACTGTGGCAACGATGGAAGAACTGTCTGTGGCTGAGACTCAGTGAACTTACGCTTGTGAGCAGACATAGTGGAAGGTGAGGAAACCATTGCGGAAGAATCCCCCATGATTACCGGCGTCTCCGATGGCGCGCTCCTCCCTTGTGGGGGCCCTCTCCGAGGGCACTCCCGCCTTAGGTGATTGTTCACATCTCAGGTCACACCTCCCGAGAAATGGACGGAGGGACCAATCGGCACTTACGGAAGGTGTCAGCTCGGGTAATCACCCCTCCCTGGGCCTGGCCGTTACCAGGGGGTATATACATGTCCTACCTGTCTACCCGGGGCGGGGAATTACGCGTTACTTCAGACACGCACAGGGAGGAGGAAGGGAAAGGGAAAGGGAAAGGAAAGAAGAGGGGTCTCGAACGCCGCAGCGGAGAGAAGTGCAAAGAGAAGAGGGAAGGAAAAGAGAAGGACAGAGGAAGGACGAAGACTTGCAAGTATAGAAAGCAAGGAATTTGTAACAGTTTCGAGCGTCCGTCTCCGGACCTAGGCACAAACCATACTCCCAGAGGGGGAGAAAGGCAAGGAAAGAGCCAGAGGTGATGGGGGGGGGGGCGAAGAAGGGCGACAGGGAAGGATGCGGAAAGGGAGGGTATGCAGCCTGGAAAGGAAGGAGGGCCACATTAGCTCGGGGTCCCGTGCTCGCTACGCACGTATCCACAAAAGAGTTGTGGACCCCCTGGGGGGGCCCTACAAACTGGTTGAGCCACTGTTAATATAGGGAGAACGGATAAAAGCAAGTTCAAAGTTTAATGAGCTCCAAGTATGTTGATAGTTATTAAGGCTGAGAGAATATTTGCACGTCACCTTCATACCATCACTGCCACTGAAAATTTTTGCCTATCCTGATAACGCTCCACTACGTCTGTAGCTATGGTTGGGTGTTGGGGTGTTTCATTCGTGCATTTCGTTGTACTGGGGCTCTGCAATTCACACACTATCTGTACCAATATACAAAAGAGTAGTGTAGTAAGGTGGGTTCCCAGCAGCAAAGTCTAGTAGGTAACAACACGGTGCATCACGTGCACAAATGGAAATAGCTGAACTGGTCCTGCTTCTGCAAGAAAAGAAAGACTGGTTTATGTCAACTGTGAAACAGATGTTTAGAACACACAGGGGAGAAAAAACTGACTGGTCAATCAGGCACCCAAACAAATAGTAGCAGCGGACTGTAGGGATTAAAAATACATCTGGTATTTCGAGCTGCTAGAAGTTCTGTCACATGCCGTAAGAATGTAGCACATTCTGCAGCTGTGGCAGGGGTGCTGGTGGTCTGTGTGCACCAGTAAGTGGCTGCTCAACAGCGGGAAACTGAACAGCATCACCGACACTCCAGAAGGCCACGGCTTTTACCAGGAAGCTCCTTCACAAGGGTTCCAGTGAAACTCCCCTTCTGCATGCAAACACGACCGTCAGCGACAGCGTACCGCAAGGTAGCCGGCTCACCCTGCGTGTACACTGCGCCGTAGACAATCTTGCTTCAGGGGCAGCTGGGGCTTTCACCGAAGATTCCTGGCGAGTGGCAACAGAAGAATGACCAGCAAAGAAATTGGGAGCCGGACCATGGTGCCACATGATTCAAGAAAAGATGAGAAAGTAACGTGGTTAATTCAACACAGAGCTTAAGAGTAGTAACTGCAGTACACTGTACTATCATGTATCAAGCGTTCTCATTACCCACACACAAACTGAGCCAATTTCCTCTGAAAGAGAGAAGGCGACCAAGGTTTCACAGATGTGAGACGTATTGGACTAGTAAAGTAGATATGAATAAGGATAATACTGACTGACTGATGATAGCTTGCTGATAGACAGGACCAGAGAAAGTAAGATGTAAAACTGCATATATATATTATGTATTTTCATTAGGAATTGTGTAACAGTTGACACGTAGGTACCGTAACACAGGAAGAGTTGGGTATACCAATTGCGCACAGTACAACTAATGTAACCTGAATGTGGGACAATTTGATGATTTCATGCAGTCCGAACATTAGGCTGGTACGTGAGGTCAGGTAGCGCATTCTGTGGCACTAACGACTACAATTTTAGTAGTAGAAGGCATTCACCAATGCAAAGGAATTGCTAGGCCTAATTATTGCCTGCAGGAATGGTACTGTGCTGGAGTGAAAAACTTTTATCAATAGGGAATCTCTGGAAAAGAGTATTCAGAATCCCCTACGCAAGTTAAAGATGAAGAGTAACATATGAGAATTGGTCATCATAAAAAAGTTATCTGAAGTAATGTCGCTATCAGCCTTGGCTCTCCATGATCGGGTCATGAGCCGTATTTATGAGGTCCTGGAGGATCTCCATCGCCAGCTTCAAGTCCTCAATGGAAGAGCCAAATAGGACACTACAACGAAGGCTGAGGAATCGGGTCTCTGACTGGGAACTATATCCATCGACCAAGATCTCTCTTCAGACTCAAAAGATAAAATCTATTGATGCCACAGGTGGCCGCTATTTTTGTGGATTCTTCTTCTGCTTTGTACCCAGCCTAGCTCGACGTGGCTCATCAGCAACTGCGATGGCTGGTGTAGTTTTATTCCCTGGTACAGCTTCAATCTGTCGAAGAGAGGCTACATTACTGTCACCTAACTGACACTGGACATCAAGAGCTTGTGTTAACTGTAGAATACGATTAGGTTGCTAGTAAGCGACGACCTTCTTATAGTTACTTTGTTTATTGTACTTCTCTGGTGCATCTTTCTCTGTATGGTTCCTATCTACTCACTACACCTCATACTTCTCCCAGCTCGAAAAATAAAGCCATCATTTGCAGTGCAAATTGGGAACTTGTCCCTCTGCACGGCGTGTTGCCTGTTGACTCACATTTCAGTACAACTGGCAGAGATGATACATTTGTCCACAGCCGACAGACACGCCCTCACCGGCAACATGGTGACGGGGTAGCGGAAGCTCGCATTCAACAGCAGAGGGAACCACAGCGGGAAATCTCCGCTAATTTCACTGCGTTGCCCACTAACGACTGCAAACCAGTCTCAGTAAAGAAGTCATTCTGACATAATCGGTCCTTCTTACGCTATACTACACATACTTCCTCAGCAGAGGATCCTAGCCCGCACAAAGCTATCACAGCTATCCTGTCACAGATCGAGCGAGGTGGCGCAGTGGCTAGCACAGTGGACTCGCATTTGGGAGGACGACGGTTCTATCCCGCGTCCGGCCATCCTCATTTACGTTTCCCGTCGTTTCCCTAAATCGATCCAGGCAAATGTCGGGATGGTTCCTTTCAAAGGGCATCACCGGCTTCCTTCCCCATCCTTCCCTCATTCCACGAGACCGGTGGACTCGCTGGTCTCCTCCCTCAGACAACCCAACGCCCCCATCCTGTCACAATTGGCGTGTGTGAAGCTTCTCTGATGCAAACATTCAGTAAAATAAATGGGGGTTTGACATGAGTAAAACCGATACAAAACATGCCGCCCTACTTGTAACTGATCACATAAAGCTACTCAAAATTCACGTGAACCACACCATTTGCACACTGTATTCCACACTTAAAATGCAGTATCGTATTAGCTTGGAGCATTTCAATGTATTATCTCGAGGATAAAAGGGTGCAAACTAAGTTCACAAGAATTCTAGATTTCATCCACTCTTAATATTCTGTTAAGTAAATGGATACGTAATCACACACTTTACTTACATGTAACATTCAACAAACCGGGAGCTAACACGGAGGATTATCGCCATTCGATCTTTCTGCAAACCATTTGCGGCTGGAACAGGAAGGTACCCTCCGCAACACGCCGCAATGTGGCTTAAGTAGTGTAGACGGATGTTCAGCTGTATAGGAGCGGTGAGATATGCTACTTGTAAGCTCTTACAGCTAAACGGAAATTGGATTTTAATTCCACGTGTTTGAAGTTGCAGCTAACAGAGACCTAACAATGCCCATGTTAAATACGATAATGAAGTATCTTGTGTAAAGAAATACAATGTTAAAGTTAACCACATAACTTGCAACAATATAAATGCAGTGCAACGATGCTAGCCAGCAACCGTATCACCGTAATCAAGAAGAAAGTCGCTACCCTGTGACCATCGCATTCCTGCAAGAAGAAGCGCCTGTACTGAACTGATCAGCAGGTCTTCACAGCGGCAAGCTGAAGCAGGCTGTGTCCAGCCCGAAGCGACCCCTTGTCTGCCGACGCGACGGCTGCCATCAAGATTTCTTATTGGCTGCCTCGTGTCACAGCTCAGGCGACTTGTCGAGACCTAACACACCGTATTCAGCCAGCGACATACTGCTCCAGGCGACAGCTGGGTGGCTACCGGCTGTCCGAGACAGCCGAGTACCTACTGACGCATGCACGAATTCGTGGGCAAGAAATTTGCCTAACAGACGTGAATCAATAGAACTCGCCTGCTGCACGTGGAGTTTCCTACCTAGTGTGGCAGCATTCTGATTTAACATCACACGATCATAATATATAATACTCCGTAATTATACTTGTTAAGCTGCAATGCCCTTCTTGAGAATCGGCTAATTCGGTCCTTCAGATCTAAGATGTATGACTGCAAAACTATCAGAAATTACTGTTAAACATGTTGGCTCTAAGGGCATCAAATTCACACCGCATACTCGAGTTAGTGGCCATTTCACTGCAGTATACTAATTTCTGCTTTTTAATTTGAGGAAATGCGTAACAAATTATTTATCCCGTTTTTGCGCTGACTCAAAACACTCACTATAGCATAACTGATGGCGATGCGTGACACTATCCTTGGTAGTACAGAAGAAATAAAGAATGAACGGAAGAATGAAAAAACAATGAAAGGAACAATTTCGGTTCTGTAAGACAACATGAACGGCTTACGGCAGCACGACGTCACGATCTCACGGAGACAACTGAACTCCCTCCCCCAGTCCGCCGTTTCTCGCCACAGCGCTCTCCGTTGTCACTCGGCGGCTCCTTTCCCAACTGCCGTCCCTCAGGCAAAACACGCGATACACTAATCGACGACCAAGTCCCAGTCGATTATTCGAAGAATCGTGTCGAACGTCACAACGCAAATCTGACCGGCATTGAATACTCGAACACACATAAAATACAATACAAAAACTCGCAAGAGAATAGCTTTACCCTGTTTAACCCGATGTGCACGCTATTACTATCCTGAGCGCAGAAGGAGTGCCTGACCTCGTCTGAAACATCCCAGTTTCCCAACTGCCTATGCTCTCTTTGGTAGTATGCTGTTTCTAATTTTACTATCACGCTGCTTCCAGCCTCTGCACCATTCTTCGTTTCCCATTACCGGCTCCGTATTGGACACTCCGATTTCTCCATGATCATTACTATGATTGATCCTTCTCGTAAACTAATCTTCGATCCCGTTTACGTTATCTTTAGTCCTTCCTTCGGAGACTACGGTTGGCAGAACATCCAGTTTCCTGGCTGCTGCCGCTCATTACTCCTATTCTGCTGTCCACTACTGCATTGACTGTTACTTCCCGACGCCTCCCTGCTAGGCTAATTTCCACGGTTTAAGGAATTAGCCTGAAAATCATTAATATCACACTGGAAGCACTCCCGATCGGCGTTCTGCCAGCTGCTATCTTCCCTTCAGTTCCCGTAATTGCTTGCATTACCGGCACCTCTGTTCCGTTAGCGAGTTGCACCATCCATCAGTTCCATGAACTGAAGAAACCTCTCCGTAGTTACCGTGCGACAATCGAGCATACCCCACAGAAAATAATTTCGCGTACTTCAGGAACGCGTTCTGCAGGTGTATCTGCTTTCCTACACCCAATATTTATTTAGCAGTAGCGTCTCAGACGCGGCGAGTCTGTAAATGCTGCTGCATTTCGATTTGCCCGCTTGTGCCGCACCTCCAGGAATTTTATCTTCGCTTCATTGGACATGCCCTCCACAATGCAATCTTTAAACGACGTCAAGAAATTTACCACATGGGACTTTCCTTCCCCACTGAAACAGTTTATTTTGTGACTTGTTATGAAACCGTAGTGCTTCCCTGACTGCTTAATGTGACCCCAACAGATGCCGTGGGCCGGTGCAGCGGCGACCGCGTGGGCTGCGCTGCCACGGGTCTCACCCTGTAGTCCTCGCCTGCCGGTCTGGCTGGTCAGCAGACCAGGTCCCGGAACCGAGCCCGCCACTGCGACGGTGCGGGAAAAAAATATTACAAATGTCGTTGGGAAATATACAGAAATACTGTGGCTCCCACACCACATGCCTCTAATACTACATATGGGCGAAACACTGCAGGACACAGAACCACGCAGGCTAGTGAACGGCAAGCACGCGAATTGGACATTGTTGAAGGAAACGCTTGATAGTCGTATTCCGGACACCTACGATATTATAAACACGCAACAAATTGGTGGTGAGGCAGTGGAGGCTCTTACTACTGCCGTCCAAGACGCAATGACTGACGCCATTCCACGTACAACACTACAGCCATGCCACAGGAAATCCTGGGCCTCATCTCAACGAGGAACCGCCTCAGGAGATACTGGCAGCGTACCGGGCTCCGTTCTATAAACTGCATGTCCGACTCCAGGGTATAATACGGGACAAAATACAAACATTTCGAAACAATGGAGACAAACTCGCAGAGCTAGATACCAAACGTCCCGGCGTATGGAAGCTAGCCACACACTTCACCAGGGAGGAACATTGCATTCCCACTCTACAAGGACCACACGGTCCAGCTTACTTCGCGACGGAGAAGGCAGAGCTTATGGCCACATTACGTGCAGCGTCTTTCATGCCGAATCTGGCTCCTTCCGATCCAATATTCACAGCTGAAACGGACTAAGAGGTTACACGACTCTTAGCCCAGCCCACGCGTGACGAAATTACACGCACTAGCACAAACGAAATTACATTAGTCATCAAGCATACCAACGCTAGGAATATGTGGGTTCTGATGGCATTCAAAACCGTGGCCTCCGGGAGTTCACGGATAGAGCCGTAGAATACCTTGCACACAACGAATGCCATTCTGAAACACCAACACTCCCTGACTTTTGGAAGCCAGCCAAGGTGCTGAAGCCATGAAACACCACTCCCTCCCACAAAATTACCGACTAATCAGTCTGCTGTGCTCGTTGAGCAAGATTGTTGAGAAAGTAGCACTAAAACATCACCAGGCACTGCATCGCCAATGACACCCTAAGACCGGAGCAATTCGGTTTTAGGAATCACCACTCAACGCAACTCCTCCGCGTATTCGAACGTATACCACACGGCTACAACATGAAAAAACACAGGGGCCATGTTCCTGCACATCGAAAAAGCTTTCAACCGTCTTTGGCACAACGGCCTTATACGAAAACTAAGCGAAGCTGGTTTCCCAAACGGACTCTTACCTCTGATACACTCCTATCTCACGAACAGGTGTTTCAACACTGACGTGCAGAGCAAACAATCCACACAACACTGTATCCGAGCTGGAGTACCCCAGGGAAGCACCCTAGGGACCATCTTGTTCAACCTGTACATTAACGACTTCCCAGCAACGTTACCCATCTACGCGGGTGACACAGCCATCCTTGCGCAAGATTAGAAACAGTCGAACATCAATGCACGAATACAGACGGTGCTCAGAACTGCCGAGCCGTGGTTGTAACTAAGGCGTATTAAAGTAAACGTCGACAAGCGTGAAGCAGTTCCTTTCACACGCAGACCGAAACTACTGTGCAAACAACATTGTAGACATAACACTACATACATGCCCAATACGTTTCCGAGAGAAAGATACCTCTGTCTGGCTGGACCGGAAACTTACATGGGTGGACCACATCGAATTCGTTGGCAACGGAGCGCACTTGAGGCTAAAACAACTGTACCCAATGCTCAACAGGGAATGTACAGTGAATAGGAGGATGTCGAGGTCCATATACGACACTGATTTGACATATGATGTACACAGCTCCGACTGGGGATAGGCAGCTCCTACACACTTGCACCGCCTGCATATCTTTCAGAACAAAGTGCTACGCATCATTAGCAAAGTTCCACGCTACACACGCACCGTGGATCTTCACAAAAATACCACCTTGAAACCCTGAAGGAAGAATTAAAAAAACACACCACACGAGTATACAAGAACTAGACTTGTTTTATCCTTACTCTGGGAAACTATGATCACAACCATAGGCGGAAGCATTAGCGGCCAAATCTAGGGCATAACCACCTATTTCAAGGTAACTACACCAACAAGCCCCTGCATATCAGCAATGTCGACTGGATATGACAGCTGCCACTGAACCGACCAACTGGCTACAGCAGAGAAACCGACGAGCTCGCCCACTGACGCACAAACAAATCGCCAACATCGCCCTACACTGTGAATCTGATATATGACCTCTCGGACACAAAACGGTAATGAACCTAACTGTTACAGGTATGCTGCCGCTGACAGCGGCAGCCGGCGAGTAACAATGCCACAGGAATCGACATGCATGATACCCACTACTACAAAGTCTAACCTTGCATGACCGAGATCTTTTCCCTTGGCTCTTGCCTTGGCATTTTCCTTTCCTCTGCCTTCATACCGCTACCCTTCGTTCGATCCAATCTGTCTCCAGATGAACGCATACAAATGGTTAACCTTAACCAGACGTACCCAAACATCGCAGTACCCACATCCTGCGACACCTCACTTTAGTGGAAACTAATTCTTCTGCAGAGATGGCAGCTAACCTTTTGAGGGTCTCCACTTCTTATAAAAATTAAGCTCTCTACGAAACTGCTGGTTTGTTGTACGTTTATTAGTCAAGAAATTACTATGCTTTCGCTGATTGGTAGTTGCGGGAAAATTTGTGTAAGCTGTACCTTTTTATATACAGTGATTACGAATAAGGTCTGCGCTGCTAGAATCGTGGTGCTCCTCTTTTATATGACGTATGGCCCTTCGTTGTGTTGTTCACCATGTGCTTTGTATGAGCGGGAACGCGAACAGTAGTTAGCTGCCATCGCGCTATAAACGACTGGGATAACATCCCCTCCGTGTTATTCCAGCTTTGACAGATACATTCAAACCCCGCTCGCAGCCAAATCCCCACTCTCACATTTAAACACAACCTGTCGCGTCACACCCCCTAATAGCTCTTGTGTGCACTACAAGCGGTAAGAGACTACTTCGGTTGTGAAATCTGTGTGGCGTTTAAGCGGGTCGTCTCTTCAGGTTGACCAATCGCTTTTCACATTACAGACGAACTGCCTGCCAAAATGGAAGTTACGATACCTACGATTTTCTGAGGGCGTTGTCCTCTGCACTAACGGGATATAGCGAAGGTGAATTTGAAATTAGTAAACTGCAAGAGCATCCAAATGAATATCCCATTATTAGGATCGCTTGCCGAAGATAATTATGTCCAGATAGTTTTAGCAACAGGAGTTGCTTGATACCAAATGTGAAAAGCAGCGACATCCCAGGTTCACATGGAACATCTATGTGGTCGTTCCTCGTTTCTAGCCGTAAACAACTTCATAATATCTATCCTGACCATCACAGACCCCGGACATGAACTTTAGCAGGGGCAGGAGTTTTAGTTTTAAATCGCTTCAGCAAATATTGTTTAATACCGTTACCGCTTTTCCTAATTATGCTGTTGTAATGGGGTGGTACTAGCTTCCACTTGCAATCGCCGCTAGAACTGTAACATCGTAAATCAAGATGGGGAGAGTTGTGGCATCAAAACTGCTACCGGAGACAGGGATTCACATCGAACTATCGTATCTTGCACAAAAATTTCCTTGCACAGGTAAGTAGAGAAGTTACCCGTGAAGGTAATGTCTCAGACCTAGCAACGAACAGACCCAAACCAATCAATCAACGTAGAGGGAGGTATCAGTGATCATAAAGCTAGGACTACGGGTTTTTGCAAAGGATGTTAAGAAGGGTCGGAAGAAATTTTTGCTCAGCAGGAGTGACAAGATACAAATAGCGCCTATATTCAATGATGAACACCAAGATCTGGATAAAGGTAGGAATCCGAAAGAATCTTTCAAGTTAGGACTTCAGGTAGGAGAGATTCACCGCCTTTTAATATTCGGAACAGTGAATGCCCTTGAACGAAGAGAGCCTCTGCGATTCGAGGAAAGTCAAACCCTAGCTGACAAAATCGGCACAAATCCAAAACCACATTAAGGAGAGTGAGAGAAGCAGTCAGTGACCTTGAAATTAAAAATTTCGTCAGCTGAACTAAGGAGAGTGTATCTTCACACCCACACTGGCCACAAAGACAGCCAAACGAATTGCATAGATACTCTAATATCTCCACGGCAGATATTACAGGAGAGGCGGTGTGCTCCTAGCAGCGCCCTGCTACTGAAATTCCGAGGAAGCACCGTCCGGGAAAAGTCCGACAAAACGTACTACCTCCCCCACATACAGGTTGCGTGGAAGACCGCGACGTGAAAATTCGAGGAAATACAGCAACCAGTTCAGCTTACCGTAATCAGGGTGAGGTGGAATCACTGCGATTTACGTAGTGCCTTCCGTCGAAAACTATTAGGTGCTTTGCGGGCAATTTTTTAGGTTTCGATGATTGCCATAGAACGCACTTTCTGGATTCTACCGGTGCACTTCATCCGACGTTACAAATCTCTAAGCTACAATCACAGAACACTGAATATTGTATATGCACTGAAGGGAATAGCCATTTACATCACATCCGAATGTTTGCAGCAGCATTACGTACAATATCACGAGATATAAATTCACATAACATGTTCACGGTATCAGAACCTGGGAAGTTAACACGCTCATCCATACTAATTCTGGAAGTATCAAATATTGTAGTAAAAAAGAAAGATATATAATCAATCGCTGCAGCAACGATTTTAGCACTGCTCACTAAATATAAGGAAAGGCAATCACATGTACATACCGTTCATCACAGGACAATGACGTGAAATATCCAAAGCAAGTTTGATGATACGCGTCAACGAGAAACCATTCACACCACTAGCAGAAACTTCCTACAAAACACAACGCATACGCTTACAGTCCATGAAGTAAATTTGCAATCGCCGCTGGAACTGTAACATCGTAAATCAAGATAAAAATTGCTTTAGTTTATTCTACGATTAACCGTTGGCAATGTAGCCATATACGCAACGCGAAACTCGCCGACAATGTAGAGCTGACCTACGTATCATCCAAGCAATGTTTGCTATCACAGCGTCCAAATCTTTAAAAAAAAGCAAGGCTTACATTTAAGCAATACAAGACGAAAATTAAAATCACGCTGTAATTATTTTACAAAATTCACAAAACGGGAAGAAACGCATTTTTCTGTTTAATCCGTTCGATAACCGACGTGTTGCAATATACGCAAGGTGTCGCTTACTCAAAGAACAAGGTGATTCCCATGCAGCAGCGAGACAACGCTTACGAACATACGACATGATTCAATAACAAATCGAAGCTATTGATTGCAGAATACACAGGGAACATTACAATAATGCTATAACTATTTTAGCGCAATTCACAAAACGGTAAATTATGTATTTTTCTGTGTCTACCGTTCGATAACCGACAGTGTAGTGATTCACGCTACGTGAGACTCACTATACGAGGTGGCTTCCATACATTAGCGAATCAGTGTATCCGACCTTTAGATATGCCATTGGAATACCTTGAATTACACGTGATAACAGGAGATTTACAAGGGCTTGTGCAGCTATTATAACACACGTAGCAAAGCTTGAAATACAGTTTTCAGTTTGTATATACTTTTAGCAAAGCTTACTGCAGGGATTTATGCGAGACGAGGGTCGCTGATGCGTCACTTAGCGACCCATGTTCTGTGAGGCAGATAGCACATGTCTGAATATTATAATATTGACTGAAAACTAGTGGGAGCTAAACGCCAAGTTGACTGCCATTTAACCTGTTAATATGAGGCGCTTTAATGACAGTGAACCATGGAAGTAACATTACTCGCAAAGTTCTTCAATATCAGAGCTAGCTTACTGCGTAAATCTGACTACTTTATGTATGTAAATACTTCTGAATTGGACAATTGATACATAAGCTATACAACAAGGAATGTGCCCTGACAGCCATTTTCTTCGTCATACTCGTATTAGCAGTTGTGCTTTTCAGACTGTGCACATAACAAATGCTCAAACCTGAGTACAGCAGCTGACACTACCCCACTGCCCTGGACGTCGCTCGGACGTGTCGCAGCGTCAACACTGGCGACCCGAGCGCCTGCTGAAAGCCGGCGTCCCACGTCCTCCACTGCCCCAGACTAGCCGTGGCTTCCTCTCCTCTCCTCTCGCTGCGCCAGTGCGGCCACACGGCGCCCCCTGTCCCGCTGTGGACTGAAGCCGCCAGATTCAAACCCGCCGGTACCGGCGGAACAGGCTGTGACTGTCACAGCGCGCCCTCTCCCTCCAAACTTCTGTCTGGATGAGCATTTCCTGGTGAGAACAGTGGATTTGTCACTAGGAAAACAGGTCACACAGCTTCGATGGGTACCAGTGTTGAGGTTTCTTCTGAATTTGGCCGAAAGTAATGTCAGTATAGTAGCACAAAACTTCCTATTCCATATAGAGGGACAACAATATTTATACTTGCCGAACGACGTCCACCCTTAATCTAAGGATCTCCGGTCCTGGTCTCTTCATTAAGAAACAGATCCAGTGGGAGTAGGTCTCGCCCTCAGAACGTCCTGTACACAATTTTGTAAGTGGATGGCTCATCTATAGGTATTGGTGTGTGATTTGGGGATTGTTGTAATACGTGACGGATGTCCATAATCAATTTTGCAATGTCCTGACATAGAAGCTTCATTATTTTGCTCCGCCTTCAAACGGCACATCTTAGTATTTGCCAAAAAACGGTTCAAATGGCTCTAAGCACTATAGGACTTAACATCTGAGGTCATCAGGCCCCTAGACTTAGAACTACTTAAACCTAACTAACCTGAGGACATCTCACACATCCGTGCCCGAGGCAGGATTCGAACCTGCGACCCTAGCGGTCGCGCGGTTCCAGACTGTAGCGCCTAGAACCGCTTCGCCACTCTGGCCGGCTTGAACATAGCAGTATAGAACAATTTCTATGAGGTCAGTATCACAGTTCATGAAGTTCTAGAAGCACATCATATTGCACACATGTGACTTAACCCAGAATCTTACTTTTCTTTCAAGAACAGGACGCAGACATTACATCTCAATCGAAAGTAACGAAATACAGTATAACTGCAGCAAATAATTTATATGAAAGTTAGTAAGCAACAGATATCGGTGGATTTGGTAATGTAACACTTCGGACACTGAAGGAACTTACCTTTTTTTGTAATATGAAAGACACAGAAGTGCACAGAACGTAACGAAATTCACAGACCCCAAAATATGACATATCTCAAGACCATTACGCTTTACAGCACATACGAACGACGTAGCGGATAACGTCGGAAGTTCTACGACGCTTTTCGTGGATACTGCTCTTTGATACTACTAAGTCACAACGGTAGAGAAATGGGCCAAATGACCTTCAAACAAGTTTAACATACAGCGCGTAAGAAAGCAGAAACACCCGTTATTGGATGATCACGCGACTGCAGAACAATGACTGCAAGCAGCAGTCACATACAGAAAATATCTAGGAGTATGCATACGTAGCTGCTGCGGTGGAACGAGCACACATGACTGATCGCAGATGAGGCAGGTGCGAGATGAAGGATGCTCAGGAACTGTAATCCACCCTCAGAGCAGGTAGCTTGCCAAAGTTGTTCTGCGAATAGTTCAACACAGCCCGTCAGTCTGCGATTCGTAAAAGGCAGAGACAGAGGAAATAGAGGAGATGCAAACAAGAGCAGCTCTTTTCGTTTCAGGTTTATTCATTAAAAATGGAAGCATCATGGAGTTGCTCAGCCAACTGTAGGCATTCTGCACCACCGTGTGCTTTACTGTTAAAGCTCCCAGACTGTACATTCTTGCAGATGTCAAGCTATATATCGCTTCAACTTATGTGTGTCACCCCGAAGAGCCACGGAGGTTAAATCAAATGCGAGATCTCGCGGACCCTTTCCAACAGACGTTCTTCCTGTGGACTGTTCGTGACGGGAGCAAGGAAAGGGTGAACCGGGAAGGCGATAGTGGAACACCAACTGCCCTCCGCCACAGACCGTAACGCAATTTTCGGTGTATAGATGTAGAAGTAGGGCTACTGTAACTACAGTGATGAGACACGAAAATTTGCCACCATCTGCTAACAACGTTCACAATCGGACTATGCATGGAAGGGTATCTCAGACAGCTGGATCTCTCAGTTGACAGGTGCAGATGAACTAAATATTGCCTCAATGGTGCGAAGATTTCAAACACACACAGAACGTGAACACCCATAGAATTAGAAAGATATCCGATTCCATGGAACAGTCTGTACACAGATTAACACACTACTCCCTTCTGGTTGTGGGACCGTGAAACGATAGTGTTTATATTTCAACATTATCTTTTGGTGTACGATCAACTGAAACTCGTCACTACAAAAAGATTGAGCTCTGTACACTTTCAAAGGTATGTTGATTACATCTTGATGTCTGTTACCAGTTGGAGGAGTTGAGCTGCATGTGCCTGGCTTCTCAGTTGAAGCTGATCACATGAACAGTTAGAGGGGTCTCATGCCCCTTCCATCTGACCCTCCAAAGAAGACATTATGAACACACGGTAATCCTCAGATGTGATACAGAGTCCGTTATGTGGGAACGATTGTTTTTGCTTTCGGTTACGAAAAAAAGAATTAAAGTGATACGAAGTGTTACAAACGATCACTTCCCTCACATACTGCTTCTATTGAAAAAATAGATGCGATAGATGTACCCTCCACTACACACATGGAAGATCTTGGAGCCCGAATACTGTAGCTATTAAGAAGCGCATACTGACGACCAAACCGCTAAGAACTCTAGCCAAAGCCTCGCCATCGCCCTCGTGCTCACTCTCTCCTGTGCTCAGTAGTGGCGACTCACAGGGAGGTGGTCGGCGAGCGGCCTGGAGTGTGACCGCGCCGCTCACTGCCAGCCACAGCTGAGCACCTGCTCCGCCTCCACCTCCCCCACTCTGGCTGGCTGCCCAACCCTTCCGATTCACGAGGGACGCACCTAGTCGTCCACAGAACTTGGCACCAGCCACACTAATAATCCACTTCTCTGCGCCCATCCGCCAGACACTCGTGTGCCTTCCAAATCCACTTAGTCCGACAGATAGCCTGTAGGTCCGTTTCGTCACTACTCGAAGTAGTTTCTCTCTACAACGTTTTATCACTTACCTCATCTTTTACTGTGCATCGAGATGTCTTCTTGAGTCCTACTGGCCATGTTCAACAGCATGTGTGTAATGTCTCAGTTGAGGTTGGAAATATGCATTGGGCAAAACCAACAAATGGAAACTAAGAGATATGTATGTTATCACGTCACTTCGTCTCAGCAGAATGAAGATCACTAATCTTGCTAACAGTGTACTGTAAACGCAGTTTACACAGTTATCGAGTTATTTGCGAAGTACAGGGTGTTTCAAAAATGACCGGTATATTTGAAACGGCAATAAAAACTAAACGAGCAGCGATAGAAATACACCGTTTGTTGCAATATGCTTGGGACAACAGTACATTTTCAGGCGGACAAACTTTCGAAATTACAGTAGTTACAATTTTCAACAACAGATGGCGCTGCAAGTGATGTGAAAGATATAGAAGCCAACGCAGTCTGTGGGTGCGCCATTCTGTACGTCGTCTTTCTGCTGTAAGCGTGTGCTGTTCACAACATGCAAGTGTGCAGTAGACAACATGGTTTATTCCTTAGAACAGAGGATTTTTCTGGTGTTGGAATTCCACCGCCTATAACACAGTGTTGTTGCAACAAGACGAAGTTTTCAACGGAGGTTTAATGTAACCAAAGGACCGAAAAGCGATACAATAAAGGATCTGTTTGAAAAATTTCAACGGACTGGGAACGTGACGGGCGAACGTGCCGGAAAGGTAGGGTGACCGCGTACGGCAACCACAGAGGGCAACGCGCAGCTAGTGCAGCAGGTGATCCAACAGCGGCCTCGGGTTTCCGTTCGCCGTGTTGCAGCTGCGGTCCAAATGACGCCAACGTCCACGTATCGTCTCATGCGCAAGAGTTTACACCTCTATCCATACAAAATTCAAACGCGGCAACCCCTCAGCGCCGCTACCATTGCTGCACGAGAGACATTCGCTAACGATATAGTGCACAGGATTGATGACAGCGATATGCATGTGGGCAGCATTTGGTTTACTGACGAAGCTTATTTTTACCTGGACGGCTACGTCAATAAACAGAACTGGCGCATATGGGGAACCGAAAAGCCCCATGTTGCAGTCCCATCGTCCCTGCATCCTCAAAAAGTACTGGTCTGGGCCGCCATTTCTTCCAAAGGAATCATTGGCCCATTTCTCAGATCCGAAACGATTACTGCATCACACTATCTGGACATTCTTCGTGAATTTGTGGCGGTAAAAACTGCCTTAGACGACACTGCGAACACCTCGTGGTTTATGCAAGATGGTGCCCGGCCACATCGCACGGCCGACGTCTTTAATTTCCTGAATGAATATTTCGATGATCGTGTGATTGCTTTGGGCTATCCGAAACATACAGGAGGCGGCGTGGATTGGCCTCCCTATTCGCCAGACATGAACCCCTGTGACTTCTTTCTGTGGGGACACTTGAAAGACCAGGTGTACCGCCAGAATCCAGAAACAATTGAACAGCTGAATCAGTACATCTCATCTGCATGTGAAGCCATTCCGCCAGACACGTTGTCAAAGGTTTCGGGTAATTTCATTCAGCGACTACGCCATATTATTGCTACGCATGGTGGATATGTGGAAAATATCGTACTAGAGAGTTTCCCAGACCGCAGCGCCATCTGTTGTTGAAAATTGTAACTACTGTAATTTCGAAAGTTTGTCTTCCTGAAAATGTACTGTTGTCCCAAGCATATTGCAACAAACGGTGTATTTCTATCGCTGCTCGTTTAGTTTTTATTGCCGTTTCAAATATACTGGTCATTTTTGAAACACCCTGTACAAGCCATCAGCTTTTACATATAAACATCTGTACAGAAGCCCTAATGAGAAAAATAAATAAACCAGTTCTACAAATGTTTCACAACAGCCTGACAACTTTGTAAAATCAGGTCACGGTTTCGGAACCAAAGCTCATAAAACTATCTTACTTCGCTGATTGAGATGTGAAATTTAATTAATGCACCCCATTCGTCCATAAGCAATAACGCCAAGACATCAGGTCGTCGTTCACTGTGTGGCAAAGATATTTCTGTGACAATTCCCACCAACAGATGGCATCTATGTGCCTTTAAGTAGCTTGAGCCAGCCTACTCGCTCCAGCCACCAACAGATGCCATCAGAATCCGCTTTCTTGCATTTAGCAGCAAAAACACTTCGTCCAACCTTGTAGATATCACTGTGAAGCGTATCGCATGGTTACACATGGAAAAAGGAACTTGGATGAACCAACTTAGGTTCTTTTAACAACTGATGGTAAAAAAATAGTTTCATACTTGTTTCAATTGCTTGAATGGAAAATACAAAGTCTTACAGAATTATAACAACATAAAATACACTACAAACCATTCAGTAGAAACGAAAATAATAATTATTTTAATTGACAAGCAACAAACATTACACACTACGTCATGTAAGTCTTTACATAAATTAGTACCGTGCATGCCAGGATGCTATCAGGTGGGCCTGTAGGGTGTTTTCCCTACACATGAAACGAGAATGGCTGGGATTCCGAGAAAAATGGGTTTTATTCTCACGAAGTATCACTACGGTGTACAATACTCACGAAAACTGGAAATGGCAGTGAAATGAACGTGCACGTGGAATGTAAACAGCGCTTTGCTCCAATAGGAATGACTACTGGAAGCGTCCAGAGGGCGAGAAACTGGCTGGCAAGTGAGGGACCCACTGTTGTGGCCGCTACCTCGCCGACCTCTTGCCTACCCCTCGTGACAACCTCCGGTCCTGTCATTAGTCGTTTGTGGAAGTAAGTTGGCGTCTCTCATTCAGCGATACCACGGCAGCAACCCTAGGTCAGTGCAAGAGCGTGGGAGCTGGCGAAGTACTGCAGGTTACTTCACACACCTGCTCACGCTACTGCCTGACGCTAGGTTAAAATGATGGAAATAAAATACAATAAAACAATTTACCATTACTCGTTACCAGGTACAATTCCTTACCCCTACCACAAGAGCTGGTTACAGGTCAGTGATTGTTACAATGGTTGACACTAATCACTCATAATGACCAATTAAAACAAATTTTTCATTTCATGTACATGGAAGGCGACCGACATCGTTTTTTTCTTATAAGATGTCTTAAAGCTAATGGAGGCTTCCAAAGCTGGTTACAAAGTCTGCGGTAGCTGCAGGATATATAGTGTTTGATATTTTACCTTACAGTATCATTATTCACTGGTGTTACTTTACTCGTCCATAATTTGGAGTCTCTGTTACTAAGACTGACTGTTTTCTACACTTCGAGGTCGGTGCAACAGCTGATAGTCGATAGCATGGGCAGAGCCAAGGCGGTGCTCGTGGGCGTAGTGGCTGACACCAGCTGGGCTGCAGCTGAGCCGAAGTGCTGTGGGAATTGTGTCGGAGGAGGCTCAAAGTGACTGATCGGACTGTGCGTAAACTAACAATGAGTGACAGACACGGTTAGAGGATGAGCCTGTGAGAGGCGTAATTGGCAATTGAACAAACCAAGTATCAATCACTTTCATTACAAATAGTTTTTACTCCTGGCATCCGGAAACTACTTTGCTATGAAATTGCTTTTACAACATTTCCTTAAAACTTGAGTATACAATTATACGAAAATCTATTGGGACAACCACACCTGTGAATTAGGGTGCGTGATCAGACGTCACCCACGGTATTCAACGTCTAGCCAGTGATGTGGCACAACCTGCCCTCGCGGGATTTACAGTAGCTGCATTTATACAAAATCCATACAGTATAGCGAACGACCAATAGAGCTACAGGCACAGACGTGACACTGATAATGACGACTAGATGGGAAGAATTCTGGGCATGCCATCCAACAATATTCGCAGTACCAAACGGAGTGGTGAAGGAACACAGTTGGCAACAACCGTTGCCTTACATTTCTATCCCTGAAGGTCAGGCATGCATTAACCAAGTGTGAAGCATTTGAAACCTTTGTAAATCTTTGTAAATCTTTGCTTTAAGTAGGACGCTGTTGACGCCTGACAAAGACCATAGTAAAGCGAGACGGATCACAGTAACAAGATAGGAGCGGTATTTCTATATAGTGTGGCTGGAAAAGAATGTGGTAGTTTTGGTACTGTCTATGGCTTTAGTCGCGATTAACCCCGCTAGCTGCTCTCCGACAGAAGCAAGAAATGCGGAATAGAGCTGACAACTCGTCAAAGTGCTAAGTGATGAAAGAGGGAGGGTCAAAATATTAACTGCAGCAGTATGCGGTCATGGGCGCCCACTGCCAATTTTAGCAGAACGGACGCACGTGCACCGTGCCCCGTCGGTAGCGTAAATAAGCGCGTCATCAGAATCGATTAAAGCTTACTCTGTCCACCGCAGAAATCAACACGTGCCTAGTCTCGCATCAATACACAGATTAGACGTTTCGGCGTTTCCTTTTCACTAAGCGCGTAGTGACGTGCCCAACTGCAACTGTGTGTGCCTTATTGTGGCATACACGACAGACGTCGTGGCGACGCTGGTACTGAATTATTCAGAATGCATGTAAGTGCAGGTAACTCCCATTGGTCCTCAGGGTCTAAGACTTCCTATCTCCCATTCTACTGGTATTGTTGCTGTACCTATACTATTGGAGTAACAGGCATTATGGTGCACACACTGTATTTGTATTCAGTGCGAAAAGTATTTGTTTCACGCAGTGCACTGCGAACAAATCTCCCAGTGAAAGCAAATAATTGTTTACAGC
The DNA here is from genome assembly GCF_023898315.1 of Schistocerca nitens. NCBI lineage: Eukaryota > Metazoa > Arthropoda > Insecta > Orthoptera > Acrididae > Schistocerca > Schistocerca nitens. The sequence continues at coordinate 291,282 of NW_026045886.1, forward strand.
ACTTGGAGAAGGATGTATATCCTCGTATTGGGAATGTTTCCTTCAATTGCTTTTTGTAATGAACAAAGTTGCAATAATATGAATTATCAGTGTCTGCTGTTTCGCAATAGCTCAGCGAGTGTCCTCTTTGACAGCATTAAATCCTTTTTATATATTACGTCATGAAATAAAAACACACCTCAAAATATGTAAACAGGCTCAGAGACAGCGAGGTCGACTGTCAGATATAATACATAATAAACCATAAGGACATACAGGCAGAGATCCAAACTCTTATGCTGAATACGAACATTGCCACATACGTTCTTTTATTAGCTACAACAGGGGCTGTTGCGGTAACTTTTCTCTTGTTTTTCTGTTGTCATTTACTTCCACTTCTAGGCTGGTATATTCCATGTCGAAGTCCTGAGCAGTGTTTCTCCATACACTTCACAGTGTGTCACGAATTCCAATATTACTCGTACTTGTTACTAAGACAGCATATATTTAAGAACTTTTGGTTGTCAAATGCCTTAATCCTGGGGATATATTCGTTGAACATCTTCTATCATTCCACAATCTGTTTCTTTGTGCTTGCACTATTAATTACAGTAAGTCATCATTGATGGCATCTGCAGTGATTTATTCAACCTACTTGCAACATCCTATGAATTATTGTGGTTGATGGAGATTTTCGCAGACAAAGACAGTTCATTCTTCAAGCGACGAACTTTCCTTGGTGTCTGAAAATCTCTGGTTTGCGTGGTAAATCATGGACAGTAGGTTGAAATGTTTTATTTCTATTTTGTGTGTGATTGGTAAGGAAAACCATGTCTAGTGAAATCAATATTTTTTTTATGTGGAGAAGGCAGACTGCGATTGTGTTCCAAAGTTTTCTAGCTGCGTTATGTAAAGCTGATAGATGCTGTAGCCTCGACGCAGTCACTGTGGCGTGAAACCAGTGGCATGTGCTGTAGTCAGCAGCATCGGTAACGAGCGTACCTCTGGAGCGAGAGTGGCCCACTCGGGCCTTTATGACCACCTATTCACATGGCTGAGAAACGTCGGAAGCAGGATCTGGCTCGTTGGCGCAGTACTTCGATCAATATCGAATTTTAATGCTCGATACCTCTCGTCATCGATACATATGAAAAGCTGTTGGTATACTCCCATTACGTTTTGTGGCAAATGGATACAACTGAAAATACTGCAGATTTGTCAGTTGGTTACGCATGCTCAGGTCCTCGTGCTGAGATTACAGTTACAAAATAAATGGCAGCTCTCGCCCTAATTTGAATGAAACGAAACGGAAGAAGATCAGTAATGGACGTTACTTACACCATATCTTGAAAACTTCAGGGTATTTGTATCTTAATGTGCGTTACCTGCTTAGTTTGAAAGCTCTGCAAGGATTAAGATCACTTGGGCAGGTTTTGACTATACTGACATAGTATGTTGTCTCTCTCTCCCACGTAGCAAGGTTTTACACGAAAATGCATATCGTAGCGGGCCCTTGCTAAAATATGAATCTCCATTCATCACCCATGCTACAGTGACAGATAGGACGGCCAAGTCTGCTGGGAAGTGTAAACTGAAATTCCTAACGGGACTGGTATACTCGCGTTTACTCAAAACTACGTCCATTACGGTTCTGATTCTTCCATCACACTCTTCTGTTCATTCAAATACTGAGTAATTAACATTTAACTTTCAATACAGTGAATGCAAAGCAGGGAAATTATCGAAATAGGCTTGTGCTCTCTTAACGTGCTGTGTTATGCCATTTATAAACAGTTTCCTTTAATGGTCTCACTTTCTTAACGGAAAAATAGTGTGACAAAACTTCCTTTCCCTTGTGATTGCATCTTAGCACATAGTAGTGTGCTTTTTAGTAGCACACTGTTCTTTAAATATTTAGTAGTAGAGTTTTTACTATTTGCTTCAAGTGCTCAGGTTTTCATGTTTCTACTGAGTATGTGGTAAGAGGGAAAAGGGAAGGAGGGTATGGTTGACGATCTTATAAAAACAAGATTTGTGTAAACAGAGAAATGCTTCAATGAAATCCGATTTAAATGCATACTACTGCTTTAGTAATTTTGTTAATGGTTTTTCTGTTACAGCATAATCCTGCACAAAACCCCTGTAATAATTGGGTAAACTTTGGAAAGATTGTAACTAACATTTCTTGGGGTTGGAAAATTATCTACTATTTCAATTAATCTAGGATCTGGGTTGACTCCATCTGAACTGATGATGTGCCCCAGCTACTGAAATGAACGTTTTTCTCGATTTGAATTCAAGAGTACACTTTTCAATCTAGTCAACACATTTCTTAATCGTTCAATATGCTTTTCAATTGATTTTGCAGTAACTACTATCTCATTGAGATACTCACAATTGGCAAGCGCATTTCGTAGACTAAAAACCATATATAAGAATTCACACAGTCCAGATGGGCCAACAAAAGCAGTTTTCTGTCTGCCGTGGTGCAATTGGATCTGATGATACCCTGGGACAATGACAATCCGACAGGCACACAGGCTTGCAAAGGGTTGAATTACCCTTGCAGCCAATTGCTGTTGAATCCCATCTTCTACAGGAGATTGTAATTGACTGGGTAAACGATACGTCTTCTGCGCAGTTGGTCTGGGGTCTTATGTTGTATGACTTCAGTTGCTGGCAAATATGGCCTTTCCTCGAATAACCATGCATATTCCTCTAAAACTGGATACAGAAGCCTTTGCTTTAATTTGGGAAATGTGCGAACTTCTCTTTGAACTTGTTTCCTATCGAGAGTGCGGGTGCAAAAACCGGCCTGACAGGTAACTACTTATGTCTTCTCTCTTGACACTGTTTCTGGTTCGAAACTTCTCTTTGCGTAAATTCTTCGCCACTGACTATTACTGTGTTCAGTTGGAGCTTGTGAGTTAGACCTCTACATTCATTCACATGTTTCTCACAAATGAGACGCATGCTCGTTGTCCAGACAGTGGTCTGTATCACTGATCCAAACAGTGCTCGTCCTATAATGTATCACAACTTTATAGCATGCTAGGAAATCATTTCCTAAGACACAGAAATCCCACCCACGTGCCCTTACTGCTTCCATATCAAAGACATTTTTTCCCTTCAGTGTGCAGGTATGTTACACTGGTACCTGCAGGAATGATTACCTTGTCTCCAAGTCTTCTTATATTGTAGCGTGGCCGTTTTAGCACACGCTTGTCATTACTGGCAATAAAAAGAACACGAATCTGAGCCCCTGTGTCTACAAGCATTTTGGCAGTTTCCACTGAGTACCTCAAACTCATTGGTTTACCTCATTGGTCTCCCCTTTTTATAGGGTTCATATATTCCACTGGGGACTAACGTGGGTGGCAGTGGAGTAGCACTCCGGTTTCAATATTGTTTTCGTTGCCTGCTGGAATGCTCGTCTTGAGGGAATTCGGCCACTTAGTTTGCGGACAACGATCCTGTATGGTATTTCTCAACATGAAGCCCAGCAGCGCTCGGCCGGATGGTTCGGCTTCTTACGCCTTTGGCAATTCGTGTCTTTTATGAAATACGTCGCGCTTCGCTGGCACGTGTGGGGCGTATACGAATCTTCCCCTTCATCGAGTAATAGAGCAAGTCTGACTGCTTCGTGCAGCAGGGTGGGGCCGGCTGCCTTTACCTTACTCATTATTTGTGAACTGATTCCGCGGAAGAACACATCGGTTGCTCTCGCTTATGTTCCTAATTCTGTCTGCAGATGCTTTAAAGTCCTCCCCACTTTTCTAAGCGTGGACAACCCATCACGGTAATTGCTAATTCCACGGTTGACGGAATAGCACTGTGGTAACCGCTTCGCCAGTAACTCAAAAGTGGGTGTTTCCCGCAATGTGTCTACTGATTCAATACAACTTCGCCATCGCCCGGAAACTTCAGCTGGGTGGCATTTGACAAAAAATTGTCTCGCCATGCCCATGTACATCCCACTTCCCTGACGTTTGGGAAATGTTACTTTTTCGCCTGGCTTTCCAGCAGAAGAAGGTACAAAAGTTATGACTGGAAGCGTAATGTGTATGTCTGGTACTAGTTTTTCTGTTTTATCTATAGGGGCTCTTGAAGGCCTGGAGTTGTTACCGCACTTATGGCAGCTCCGGCTTCACATTCGAAAGTTATCGCGTTAAGCTGTTCCTGTAGCTCTATTTTTTCTATTGACTGACTGCTTGTCTGCTATTGCAGTGAAGCAATGAGATAAGGCTCTTTCGGTGCCGCAGTTGCAGCATACGAAGCCGATTCGGTTCTCTCCGCTGTTTGGGGAGGACGTAAATGAGGCATGGCTACAAAACTGGGACTGGGACCGAGAAGATGTATCCAATGAAGGTATCACTATTCTAGGTTATGGTAAGAATCCAAATGGTTCAAATGGCTCTAAGCACTACGGGTCTGAGGTCATCAGTCCCCTAGACTTAGAACTAGTTAAATCTAAGTTGAACCACCCGCTAATCCCGCAGGGCAAAACAGCTGACTATGATTGTGCAAAGGGCCAAATAAATGTCAGCCTTGAAATCCTCATTTTTAAAATTCTTTCAACTATACATTGACCGTAACATCAGAAATTTTCTATAATGCTCTAGATTCCAGTAACCACATGACCCTGAGTTAAATATTCCTTCCATTACCAGACAAATCATTCATTATTATGGTATTATCTTTGAAATAGTGACCAACAGATTTAACAATATCTATGACCTACAAAGTGGTTGAGCCTCTGTTAATATAGGGATAACGGATAAAAGCAAGTTCAAAGTTTAATGAGCTCCAAGTATGTTGATAGTTATTCAGGCTGAGAGAATATTTGCACGTCACCTTCATACCATCACTGCCACTGAAAGTTTTTGCCTATCCTGATAACGCTCCACTACGTCTGTAGCTATAGTTGGGTGTTGGGGTGTTTCATTCGTGCATTTCGTTGTACTGGGGCTCTGCAATTCACACACTATCTGTACCAATATACAAAAGAGTAGTGTAGGAAGGTGGGTTCCCAGCAGCAAAGTCTAGTAGGTAACAACACGGTGCATCACGTGCACAAATGGAAATAGCTGAACTGGTCCTGCTTCTGCAAGAAAAGAAAGACTGGTTTATGTCAACTGTGAAACAGCTGTTTAGAACACACAGGGGAGAAAAAACTGACTGGTCAATCAAGCACCCAAACAAATAGTAGCAGCGGACTGTAGGGATTAAAAATACATCTGGTATTTCGAGCTGCTAGAAATTCTGTCACATGCCGTAAGAATGTAGCACATTCTGCAGCTGTGGCAGGGGTGCTGGTGGTCTGTGTGCACCAGTAAGTGGCTGCTCAACAGCGGGAAACTGAACAGCATCACCGACACTCCAGAAGGCCACGGCTTTTACCAGGAAGCTCCTTCACAAGGGTTCCAGTGAAACTCCCCTTCTGCATGCAAACACGACCGTCAGCGACAGCGTACCGCAAGGTGGCCGGCTCACCCTGCGTGTACACTGCGCCGTAGACAATCTTGCTTCAGGGGCAGCTGGGGCTTTCACCGAAGATTCCTGGCGAATGGCAACAGAAGAATGACCAGCAAAGAAATTGGGAGCCGGACCATGGTGCCACATGATTCAAGAAAAGATGAGAAGGTAACAGGTGGTCAATTCAACACAGAGCTCAAGAGTAGTAACTGCAGTACACTGTACTGTCATGTATCAAGCGTTCTCATTACCCACACACAAACTGAGCCAATTTCCCCTGAAAGAGAGAAGGCGACCAAGGTTTCACAGATGTGAGACGTATTGGACTAGTAAAGTAGATATGAATAAGAATAATACTTACTTACTGACTGACTGACTGGACCAGAGAAAGTAAGATAAACTGCATATATGCATATATATATATATATATATATATATATATATATATATATATATATATATATATATATATAATGTATTTTCATTAGGAATTGTGTAACAATTGACACGTAGGTACTGTAACACAGGAAGAGTTGGGTAGACCAATTGCGCACAGTACAACTAATGTAACCTGAATGTGGGGCAATTTGATGATTTCACGCAGTCCGAACATTAGATTGGTACGTGAGGTCAGGTAGCGCATTCTGTGGCACTAACGACTACACTTGTGAACTCAAACGTGAATACTAATTTGAGGAATGTATTGTGACTGATATTGCTGGAATCCTGAGTAGAAGGCATTCACCAATGCAAAGGAATTGCTAGGCCTAATTATTGCCTGCAGGAATGGTACTGGGCTAGAGTGGAAAACTTGTAGAAATAGGTAATCTCTGGACAGGAGTATTCAGAATGCCCTACGCAAGTTAAAGATGAAGAGTAGCACATGAGAATTGGTCATAATAAAATAAGATATGTGAAGTAATGTCGCTATCAGCCTTGGCTCTCCATGATCGGGTCATGAGCCGTAATTATGAGGGCCTGGAGGATCTCCATCGCCAGCTTCAAGTCCTCAATGGAAGAGCCAAATAGGACACTACAACGAAGGCTGAGGAATCGCGTCTCTGACTGGGAACTATATCCATCGACCAAGATCTCTCTTCAGACTCAAAAGAGAAAATCTATTGATGCCACAGGTGGCCGCTATTTTTGTGGATTCTTCTTTGTACCCAGCCAAGCTCGACGTGGCTTATCAGCAACTTCGATGGCTAGTGTAGTTTTATTCCCTGGTACAGCTTCAATCTGTCGAAGAGAGGCTACATTACTGTCACCTAACTGTCACTGGACATCAAGAGCTTGTGTTAACTGTAGAATACGATGAGGTTGCTAGTAAGCGACGACCTTCTTATAGTTACTTTGTTTATTGTACTTCTCTGGTGCATCTTTCTCTGTATGGTTCCTCTCTTCTCACTACACCTCAGACTTCTCCCAGCTCGAAATCTACAGCCATCATTTGCAGTACAAATTGGGAACTTGTCCCTCTGCACGGCGTGTTGCCTGTTGACTCACATTTCAGTACCACTGGCAGAGATGATACATTTGTCCACAGCCGACAGACACGCCCTCACCGGCAACATGGTGACGCGACAGCGGAAGCTCGCATTCAACAGCAGAGGGAACCACAGCGGGCAATCTCCGCTAATTTCACTGCGTTGCCCACTAACGACTGCAAACCAGTCTCAGTAAAGAAGTCATTCTGACATAATCGGTCCTTCTTACGCTATACTACACATACTTCCTCAGCAGAGGATCCTAGCCCGCACAAAGCTATCACAGCTATCCTGTCACAGATCGAGCGAGGTGGCGCAGTGGCTAGCACAGTGGACTCATATTCGGGAGGACGACGGTTCAATCCCGCGTCCGGCCATCCTGATTTACGTTTCCCGTCGTTTCCCTAAATCGATCCAGGCAAATGTCGGGTTGGTTCCTTTCAAAGGGCACCACCGGCTTCCTTCCCCATCCTTCCCTCATTCCACGAGACCGGTGAACTCGCTGGTCTCCTCCCTCAGACAACCCAACGCCCCCATCCTGTCACAATTGGTGTGTGTGAAGCTTCTCTGATGCAAACATTCTGTAAAATAAATGGGGGTTTGACATGAGTAAAACCGATACAAAACAAGCCGCCCTACTTTTAACTGATCACATAAAGCTACTCAAAATTCACGTGAACCACATCATTTTCACACTGTATTCCACGCTTAAAATGCAGTATCGTATTAGCTTGGAGCATTTCAATGTATTGTCTCAAGGATAAAGGGGTGCAAACTAAGTTCAGAAGAATTCTAGATTTCATCCACTCTTAATATTCTGTTAAGTAAATGGATACATAATCACACACTTTACTTACATGTAACATTCAACAAACCATGTGTCTATATTATCATCCCCACACAATACACACAACAATTACGGCTTACTAACATTCATGCCAGAGATTTTACTTGACGGGTGGAAGAGAAGCTGGAGCTAACACGGAGGATTATCGCTATTCGATCTTTCTGCAAACCATTTGCGGCTGGAACAGGAAGGTACCCTCCGAAACACGCCGCAATGTGGCTTAAGTAGTGTAGACGGATGTTCAGCTGTATAAGAGCAGTGAGATATGCTACTTGTAAGCTCTTACAGCTAAACGGAAATTGGATTTTAATTCCACGTGTTTGAAGTTGCAGCTAACAGACCTAACAATGCCCACGTTAAATACGATAATGAAGTATCTTGTGTAAAGAAATACAATGTTTAAGTTAACCACATAACTTGCAACAATATAAATGCAGTGCAACCAGCCAGCAACCGTATCACCGTAATCAAGAAGAAAGGTGCTTCCCTGTGACCATCGCATTCCTGCAAGAAGAAGCGCCTGTACTGAACTGATCAGCAGGTCTTCACAGCGGCAAGCTGAAGCAGGCTGTGTCCAGCCCGAAGCGACCCCTTGTCTGCCGACGCGACGGCTGCCATCAAGATTTCTTATTGGCTGCCTCGTGTCACAGCTCAGGCGACTTGTCGAGACCTAACACACCGTATTCAGCCAGCGACATACTGCTCCAGGCGACAGCTGGGTGGCTACCGGCTGTCCGAGACAGCCGAGTACCTACTGACGCATGCACGAATTCGTGGACAAGAAATTTGCCTAACAGACGAGAATCAATACAACTCGCCTGCTGCACGTGGATTTTCCTACCTAGGGTGGCAGCATTTTGATTTAACGTCACAGAATCATAATATATAATACTTCGTAGTTATACTTCGTAGTTATACTTGCTAAGCTGCA